>NC_091124.1:164197664-164497664 GCF_040183065.1 Periplaneta americana
TGTTGAAGTTTTCATTTTCGAGGAAAAGTTTGAAAAAGCGAAACGTAGTTGAGCTTTTTTAATTTCCGAGAATTGAAAGAAAACATACCGCTCGTGTATCGTACATTATTTTGTGCGAAGATCGTTTATTACACGCCTGAAAGAGGAATTTCTAATTAGTTGCAATGAAATCTCCATCTTAGTTTCTGTTCAATGACGGCAAATTTGCAAAACAAAAATATCTATTTTCAACATTGTTGCTTTAAAATGTTTTCTGTGTTTACTATACTCCAGCAGGCCGTGATTACGTCTGTCTTTTTTTTTCCCCTGAGTCTATGATGAGTCTAAAATCTTGCTGATTTTTTCACGGCTTCCTTAATGTTACTTGCATCACGAATGCAGTAACTTTAGTGGAGTTGTAGAGTTTACTTAATTTTTGCAAATATTAAAAAAAAAAAATAATAATAATAATAATAATAATAATAATAATAATAATAGCAAAATGTAGATGTATTTAGTTACATGTAATTCTGAAGAATAGTCTAGAATTATTCTGTTATTTTGCTTGTATTGTTGGTAATTCTTCAGAATTACTCCAAACTTTAAGGGAACATTCATTATTGCTTAGTGCGTAACTTAACACAGGAATTTTATAAAATTTAAATATTAACAAAGAAGCTAACCATAAAAATGTAGGAAAAATTAATATTCAAATTAATTTGCATTATATGAAAAAAAAAAATATTTAAAAACAATAATTAACAGTGCAATTTAGGTGAAATTGCAGTGGTAAGTTTCCAGTTTATAATTATTACTATATTGAACGTCTCTAAAAATAATATGTTAAAAGCATAAAGCAGTAAAATCACTATGTCACTCAAGCGGTAAGAGGAGGGAAATTGTTATGTGTGTTAGGTTGGGAATACTGAATGTGGAATTTTAGACTTTCCGCGGTTGGTTTTGTGCGGAAACCAAGCAAATACGCACGATCTCGCACAAAAATCGTTGCAGTCTGAAATAATTTTTATTAACGTAGTGATAATTTTTAACTGCAGGAAACTTTCCCTTCCTTAATTATATTTCAATTGAACGGAAACTATTCAATATAACTTGTCACAATAAACATTGCATAAGAGGATACTCAAGAAAAAGTAGGCATATATCTTTATAATTCTAATATTAAAAGTAACGGCTCGACTCTTGGCACCGAGCTAGGACTACTGTTAAAATGTCGTGAAGTTATTCTGAATAACACGAATGAATTTACACAGGTTTGGTTCAAAACTTCCCGGCACTACCAATAGTTAACAGAAAGCTAACAAAATAGACCGTGCGACGACACAACACCCAAACTATTGTGGATAAAATCCAAGAAGTGGATGCAATCGAGGTCTTACATCTGCCTTGCACCTTGGATTATCATGTTTCGAGCCGTGGTTTCCTTTGTTCGTGGGAGAATAATGATCAAAATATTAGCTAGGAACGAGGAATTTAGACACTAAGTATAAAAAGATTAAAAATAATTTATTAACCCTCTTAGTGCCGACCCTTTTTGCGTAGTATTATGTCAAACATGCCGAGTAAATGTAGCCTACAAAAGTGAGTCGCTCCACTGAACCATATCACGATTAGATTGCGACCGGCACTGCTAGCAAAATTACAAAATCACGATGTAATCGTGATTGGCACTTAAAGGGTTAAAATTACTTGTAATCTTTTTAATAAAATATTTTGTACGACAGAAATAAAATAATGTTTTAAAAATATATTATTTTTAGACAATTATGTAATTATGCAAAACATACTTTAACATTATTTACATCTGTGGGTACTACGTACACTCCAGCCGACATAAACTGTATGCATATACGTATGTATGTATGTATGTATGTATGTATGTATGTATGTATGTATGTATGTATGTATGTATGTATGTATACATGCACATATATACATGAGTGTGTGTATATGTGTGTCCATATACCGGGTGTTTCAGATCACCTGTATCTGGCTTTTTCTCCAAAACTATATGATACTGGTTTTTCATAAAAACAATTTTGATAACCGAAACCTATATAAAGAATCGATTGCTGGTAGTACCATTTCCCGTAACAAACCGGATATGATAAATTATCTACCTTTCATTAGTCAGGTAATCTTTTCATACTTCGATTTTTATTGCAATTGTAATTGTAAATTTAATATTGTAATTTTATTTGTAATTGTAACTAAATCTAATACTAATTGTAATTTTATTCTTCATATTATAGTTGGAACCTTTTGGTAGAGGGGCAGAGAAAGCCTGACGGCCTTATCTCTACCAGGTTAAATAAATAAATAAATAAATAAATAAATAAATAGTGATACTAATGCCGGAAGTAGGGGTCCTGTGGTAAACTTCGAAATTTAAAATGAGAACATGGGTCATTGAAGGTACCATTGGAAACTACTTTTAAAAAGAAACAACTTTTACTGAAATTTTTTTTTCTAACTGTAATTATTTACTCACAAAGCAACAAAAATGGTATCGTTTGAGAACTACTGTACATTGTTTAAGTACGTACACTCTTCATAGTAAGTGTTCAAAATGTCCGCCACCCTGTGCAAAACAACGTTCTGATCTTATCCTAACATCCGTGATTGCACTTCAGCACACTGAGAGACTCACAGGCTTCTCTAATTCTTTGTTTCATGTCTTCTCTAGTTGTTGGACGCACCTGGTAGACCATGTCTTTAATTCACCCCCACAAGAAGAAATCATTTGGAGCGAAGTCAGGAGATCGGGCCAACCAAGCTTCTGGTCCTCCTCGTCCAATGTACCGTAGGGGAAATAACCGGCTAATAATTTGCCGAGCCCTACGTCAAAGGTGAGCCGGACAGCCGTCCTGCTGAAGCCACATCGTTAATCGAAGCGCAAGGGGAACATTATGAAGTAAATGGTGCAAAATATTTCGGAGGAAGCATGTATACGTTCTACCGTGCAAGTTTTCCTAAAAAAATGTATGGTGCTATGACTCGTCCGAGGAGGCCACACCGTGTGTTGAGGCTCCACATGTGCTACAGTAGTAATTCACTTCCCGTAGCCAGTGTGGATTAACCGGAGACCGGTGAGGGCATTGTAGAGATTAATCTGACCATTGCTTTTGAAAGTTGCCTCATCAGTCCACATAATCGAAGACTTCGGAGTAAATAATGATAACTCACATACATATACAGATTGCATACATTTTAATTTTTACTGCAAACACAAAAGTATTGCCATATTTTTAAGCAGTATAATCTAATCATTTGTTAACATATTTACATAATTATTTAACAAAATCAAAGATAATGTGGCTCATAGACTGTTAACAACCAGAAAACTGTCAATCTCAATTATGAGGGTTATCACTATTTACCCCCGAGATATTCAATTCTGAGTTCGAAATCACGGTTCGTGTTTAGAAACCGGTTGCAGAAATCAATACGTCTCTGGAAATTATGTCCCCCAAGATCCTGATGGAGATGGATATGGTATGATTGAAATTTATTGTCTTTGAGAATTCTAACACTGTACTATGGTGTAATCCTGAGTCATGGGCAATCCTTCTTGTGGAGTCATGAGGATTAACTATCACCGCAGCGAAGACATTGGCAGCTTCTTTCTCATTCCTCACAGGTCGTCTGATACGCTCACCCTTGTTGTGTTTCGGTTGCACCACGCCATTTGTACACACACGTTTTGCAAACGCTGCAAAACTTTGTATAAATGATGGGCGTAATTTCGATAGCATTCTCCAAGTATCATCAACATGTCGAATGGTTCATTTGTGAATGGCATTTACCAAATAGAAAAAACCCAAAGAGAGACAACATGATATGGACGAATAAACAAAATGCACTGTTTGTTATGCAAATAAAAGACAGTGGAAAGTGACTTGGTTTCAAGACCAGCAGTGTTTACAATTATGCTGTATTACTCAACTGAGGCGAGTGGAGCCGCGGGCGTAATGTGAACTATCGCGATGACGCTATATGAACACATGAGCAGAACAAGTGGCGCTCTGGGCTGCAGGACTCCACTGGCCTCGGTCGATTAATACCTACTACCGGTACAGTACGTATATGAACAACATACAGCATTTCTCAGAAGATACCAATTTTGTTGCTTTGTGAGTAAACAATCAAAGTTAAAAAAAATCAGTAAAAGTTATTTCTTTTCTAAAGTAATTTCCAATGATACCTTCAATGACGTATGTTCTAATTTGAAATTTTGAAGATGACCACACGTACCCCACTTCCGGTTTGTATTGAAAATGGTACTACCACCAATCGATTCTTTACATAGGTTTTGGTTATCAAATTTTTGTGTGAACAACCAGTATCACATAATTTTGGAGAAAAAAGCCTGATACGGGTGGTCTGAAACACCCGGAGAGTCCTAAACCGCGCGACATCGCTGGCATTGCCAAGCCCCGTTATCCGTATTGATTACATTAGAACTATCCTAACGCTCCTTTTAGAATCTGCCATGAATAGATAGTCATCAGGTAACGGGGCATGTACACTTTATTACTTTTCTTCTGCAAAGAATGCAAAAATTGGAGGCCTATATCCCTTACAAAACGAAGAAAAATCTGTCTCTAATCTTCCTTTTTCTCCATTTAACTCGTCCTATACATAGATGTAATCATTTCTATTCGTATAGTCCCTTCCGCTCTCTTCTCTGTTCTGTATTTCTTTTCTACCTATCTCATTTCTTTCTTCCACTACGCCTATTTCATTTCTTTTTAACTTTAATAATTTTTCAGTTACTTTTTAATTATTGTCTGCAGATGAAGTGTTACAAATATGAAATATTGTGATACAAGACCTGAGACGAGTTGTATTCTAGCGAAAGCCTTCCAAATTATTACCCACTGATACTCTCTTCCACGGGAATATGTTAATTGGTCAGAATCTGAACTGTTGAAAAGTTTATCATTATTGTCATTTCGAGGAAAGTGAAAATTTTGGCGGTAATGAATATATATTGTTTTTCTTCAATGTTAGAAATACTGATATACAGGGTGATTCACAAGGATTTACTGCCACTTACGGAGCCTATTTCTGAAGACATTTTGAACAAAACACGTCATATAAACAAATGTCCCATTCTCAATATTTACAGAGTTACACTAATTTGAAGTTGTTTGTAAAATACCTTCTTTCTTTAGTTTTGAGGTGAAAGAATATTACAAATAGAGAATGAACCATTCAGAAGTACCATTTCTTTAATTGGCAAATGTTCTGAAGCTATTGTATTGTATTGTATTGTATTCTATTTATTAACATTCCATGGTATTCATACATTGCTTCACAGCTAGAATATGGAACAAGTCAAAAAACTTAATACTATTATAAAGTCTTAATTTATAGTCATAGTCTAGATGAAATATATACAGAATAGATTTACAATATAGTCTACTAGTACAACACAAAGTTTTAGTATCAATTTCATGAAGCGTTATTGAATGTCATGAATTCACCTACAGAATAGAAGGCGTGAGAAATTAGGTACTTCTTTAATTTTGTCCTAAATAATCTTATGTTTTGAGTTTGATTTTTTATATCGATAGGGAGGCTATTAGAAATTTTTACTGCCATATGAGGCACTCCTTTTTGATAGCACGATAACTTGCCGATGGAGTATGAAAGTCATTTTTTGACGTGTATTTATGCTATGAACTGTTGAATTAGTTATAAAGATTTCACGAACACATAAGAGGAAGATTATTAATGAAAAGATATACTGACAAGCCATGGGCATTATTTGTAGTTTTTTGAAAATAGCCCTACACGATTCCCTAGATTTGGCACCTACTATTATTCTAATTGCTCTTTTTTGTAATAGGAATATACTGTTACTATCTGTGGAATTTCCACAGAATATTATTCCAAAACTCATTACCGAGTGAAAGTATGCAAAGTATATTGTTTTTAAGGTATTGATATTTACTATCTTTTGCATAGATCTAATAGAAAAACATGCTGAATTCAGTTTGGGGGTAATTTCTTTAATATGATTTTTCCAATTTAACACATTATCGATTTTTAAGCCAAGAAATTTGGTTGTTGTTGTTTCTAATAGGGATCTATTGTTAATTATTGCGCTAGAAATTTGCGAGGTTGAATTTGGGCAGGATTTAAATTGAATTATGTTAGTTTTGTCACAATTTAATACTAATTTATTGACCGAGAACCAGTCACATATTTTGAAGAGAATTTCCTCTGTTGAAGATTGGAATGTGTTGGAGTTAATGTCTGTAATTACTATACTTGTGTCATCTGCAAATAATATGGGATAACCTACATCTTTTATTAGGGGGGCAAGATCATTTAAGAACAAATAGAAAAAGTAGGGGACCTAATATTGTTCCTTGAGGAATTCCATTAATAGTTCTCCATGCCGAGGCAGATTTCATAGTTGTATTGATTTCGACTTTCTGTTTCCTATCTATGAGATATGAGTAAAACCATGGGTGTACAACACCTTTAATTCCATAGTAATCTAATTTATCTAGCAGCATTTTATGGTTTATACAGTTTATACAGGATTTGGACAAATCTCAGAAAATCTCTCCAACTTGTAATTTTTTTATTAACTGCCTCCAGAATTTTGTCAGTTAAAATAAATGTTGCATTTTCCGTGCCTTTATTTTTCCTAAATCCAAATTGTTCTGGGACTAAAATGTTGTATTTTTCTAGATGATGACATAGTCTTTTATACATTACTTTTTCAAGTAGAAAGTGATATGGGCCTGTAATTTTCTGGAGACGTTGTCTCACCCTTTTTGAAGATAGGAATAACCACTGAATATTTTAATCTCTCGGGGAATATATCATTGAACATTGAATAGTTACATAAATAACTTAATGGCCCAGCTATAATATGTTAACTTGCTTTTAGTATTTTGCTTGTTATTTCATCATACCCTTAGGGTTTTTTGATTATAGGTTTTTAATAATTGTAATTATTTCTTTTTTGTTTGTTGGAAATATTTGAATATTCGGGAATTTTGTCGGAAAATATTGTGTTAAAGAATCTAAGCTGTTAGTAACATTATCTTGGGGAATGTTGAGGTTTTCAGTTATTGTAAGAAAATATTTGTTAAATATATTTGCAATTTGATTTGGGTCTGACGCTTTTGTATTGTTAGATGTAAGGGTATAGTTTGATCGTCCACTTTCATTTTTTAATTATGTTCCAAGTTGTTTTGATTTTATTATGAGAGTTTTGTATTGTTGTATTATAGTGTAATTCTTTAGCTTTTTGGATTACTTTGTGTAAAATGTTTGAATAATTTTTACAGTGTTGTTTTAAGTTTGCATCATTACTATTTCTGCTCTGTATATGTACATCGAATATATTTTTTTTTATGTTTAATTCTTATGTTGGAAAACAAGAAAATGATTTCATTTTCAAATCTTCAGTATTGGATATAAGTATAATATTTTATTAGAAAAGAGTATGTACGAATTTTAATAAATGATAGAATACAGAACCCCTATCATCAGTACTTAATGTAGACCTCTAGGCCTATATACTGTACATTGCAAAGTCACGAAATAGACATATTCACAAATTCATATGTAAGAAAATGCAGTGGAGGAGAAATTATCATCCCTGACTAGAATAAGCAATGTATCAGCTGAGGAAGAATTATTCTTTCAATAGAGAGCAAGTTTCCCTCATCTCCACCACTATGAATCGCATGCAGTGTTCTCAGACTTTAAAGTGTATCGTTATGAAGTGAGTGAGACCACTGTTGCCATCTGTTGTTCAGATGCTGAACTTTCTGTTGCTATGGACCAATATAGGGTAATTGATGTACAAGCATTCATTATTTTCAGTCTCCTCTATTTTTCTGTTAAGATCTAAATATGTTTAACTTATACTGAATATTAAAAGTTTGATAAAATTCTTCTTCTTCTTCCTTCCCTCCAGACATTGGGTTTTAGGTCCGTTATGACTTCTAATCCTAGAATTTTTCGTCGATGTAAACACTTTTGGAGCCGAGTTTGCTCTGCTGAGTTCGTGTTCGAGCCGAGGAGACAGCAGGGTTTTTCATCTCATCTTACAGTTCTGAATGAAAATACACAGAGACGGGTTCAGTCCCTGCTGACCACATATCACCTCCTTCTAGTGCCGAGATCTACATAGAAAGAATTGAATAGTTCAAATCAATAAGTGGCCAAGTAACAAAGACCAAGTTTTGAGAAAAAAAAAAATATATTGGAATGACAATTTTTCGATTAGCCTTTAAAAAAAATAACTTAGTGCTTCGTGACAAGATTAATATGATGACAGTACTTATTTATTTCTGTGGTCTTCAAGTTTTCGCAATATTTAATTTAATTTTAGTAACTTAGTTAGTTATTGATTTTATGCTGTCACTTGGCTATATCTTGTGTTAACTGCAAGAATTTTTCATATGATTTTCATGAAACGTTTCTTAAAATACTATTTCCTTTTCTTTCTATTTTCTTTTTGGCAGTTTTTTTTTTACATTTTTATTCAAATAATATAATACAGTCACATTGACAAATATTCTCAAATTAAATTTATTTTATTATTTATTTAACTTTTATATTCATAATGAAACCTTAATAATAAAGCAAAACGTACTAAAGAAACTATTAACTATGCAATGTACTGTATATTTCTAAAAATATTGTGAAGAGAAAACGCTTGAGCTTGTCAAAGTAGCAACAATGGTTCAAGGAGATCTGTTATTTTTCAAAGATCATATACATTATCATCTGCTAAGGGCTCAGTGACTGTTGTCTTTACAGCATTGTAGAAAGCTATTTCATCAGGACTGAGGTAATTTACAAAGGTTTTTTCAATATCGTCCAAATTTTCTTTTTTATAGGAACAGTAAAGGGGCAAGATAAATCTGATTTTGAGGCATAACTAAATCTTTGACATATCACAGAAAATTACTAAATACACAAGAGCTATGGGCATTATAAATAGTGTGATGAAACCATCCTTGGTTCAGAAACACACCCGCATACGTCTCTACAACACATTGGCAAGACCGTTGCTCAGCTATGGCAGCGAAGCATGGACATTGAGGAAAGCACATAAAAGCAGAATAACGGCTTGTGAAATGAGATTCATGCAAAGAACGGCGGGCTATACTAAATGGGATGTGAAAAGAAATTGTAAAATTTTAAAGGAACTAAAAACTCAACCAGTTTTAGATTACATTGTTCAATATCAGTCTAATTGGAAACATCATTTGGAAAGAATGGGTAATAGTAGACTACCAAAGGCAATTTATAATTATGTACCACACGGCCAAAGATCTGTGGGTCGTCCTGCTAAGAGATGGCGTGAAAATTTTATGTGAGACCGTAGCAGGCCTTGTGGCCTAACACTTGTCAGGCAGAAGAAGAAGACTAAATCTTTGAAAGTAACACCACCTTTTAGTAAACTAAACGCAGATCACACATTGCTAGAGACTATCTGCGATACTTGAAAGCAGGTATAAACAATTCTTTTATATTTTATGCCCGTATTATGGCAAGAAATGCCCAAGTGTCATATACATGGTCAGTTATTGCGTTGAGACTAATTTTCAATACCTTACAAATCTGGTCTAACAGCTCAAACTTCGGTGTTTCTTGCCGTGATATGATGCCCATCTACGTATAGACTGAAATGGCGGTCTTAACTCAATTTGTAAAAAAAAAGTCACTTAGGCACTTATTGACCTGAGCCATAAATAATTGATTAAATGGCGATCTTACTTGTGTTAATTGTGTAAGCATGTGCGGCTTACAGCTGTTTCAGTGCTTCTTCACACCATCCTCAGAGCCTACTAGATCTCGGCGTCATCTCGAACTTCGCTGCCTGTTGTGTGGGTGCGTTCGATTGTTGAAAAGTGTTGAAATGTGGTGTCAAATAGTGTGTGTGTTCTGAAATTGATCTGTGTGTTGGGAATTTGATCAGGCTGTGTTTTAATGTGTCTGTATATTTCATATTGTTCTAGTGTGATTGGTTTTTGGGTTGTATGTGTAGGATTTCCATGTCTGTATTAATGCTATTATATGTGTGGTTAGTATTAGTTATGTGTTCGGCATATGTAGATGTATTGTGTCTTCTGGTTATCGCTTTAATGCGTTCTTTGTATCGAGTTTAGAATGATCTGCCTGTCTGTCCAATGTAGAAACTGTCGTAACTATTGCATGTAAGTTTGTATACACCTATGTCGTTGTATTTATTTGTTTGTGTTGTTTTGTGTTCAGATGTCTTTGTAGTGTGTTTTCTGTTCTGTATGCTATGTCGCATATCTGTTTTCTGAATGAAGATGCGATCTTGTGTGTGGTTTTGTTTTCGTATGTTAGTGTGTTGTATTTCTTGTGTTTGTGTTGTGTTTTGTGTGTTTTTGTGTTTGTTGAGTTTTTGTTTTGTCTTCCTTATGTCTATTATGTTTGGACCTGAGCTATTTAATTGAAAGTTGATTATACTTTGTGCTTAGTGCTTTGCAAGTTGAACCGATAATCACGAATGTTTCGAGCCAAGTTTTAATTCTTAAATTGTTTTTATAACTTAACTGTTAATGCTATTTTGTCTTGCTGCTTCTGCTATAGTTCTTAAAAATTTCACCTCAGTTGTTTAAACGCAAATCATGTCCCTGCTTTCCATTGTCATGATTCATTAGTATGAACACCAGCTGCTATTGTCATTGCTTTGTAGAAGTTTAATTAAGGATATATTCTGTTTCTTTTACCGTTATAGTTTCACATCTATGAATCTAAAATCTATCCGTCTACCCATGAGTTGAATCTGTCAATTCCTCTACGGATACAATTCCAATACGAAATTGAGGTCCTCCGAGATTGATTGTCCTATAGATAAACTTAATGTGCTGTGACATGAAAAACTAATATAAAGGCTCAATTCAATAATGCACAATTTTTTTCTTGCACTTCGCTGACAATGAAGTCGATACATAGCTCCTAAACGTTGTATTTTCTACATCTTTGACTTGATTAAAAATCCACGAAGCTTCCATACGACTTAATGGTCGTAATACTTGTAGAATTGTGACTGGTAATATTATTTAACATTTCTTTTCATATAAGAAAGAGGACTATTCCTTACGATAATGAAGCAGAGATGAAAGGAAAATGGTAGAAGAAAACCGAATGAAAGACAGTTTTTCAGAGCCCTGTAATCTACAAGAAATCTCACGACATCTGCTGTTTACCGAAAACATAATAATAATTATGGTAAGATGTCATCTGACTGATCTGCGCTTGGGGCTTTATTTATTTCTTATCGTCATAGAACAATATTAGTGGTTCTAAAGGCGTTCTTTTCAAATTTCTTTTGAAATAAAACGTGCTCATTGTAAATCCACTAAAATTATGGTGCAATTCTGAAGATATCACAGCTGCAGTTTCAAACTTGCACACTGGCGATAAAGACCGCCTTAATCACGGAATGTTTCAAGAGCAGGGTTCGATCCGAGGACTTGCAGCCTTGACCCCCGCGCGGTCAGCTACCCCCTCAGTGTCATTAACTTTTCACCACATCGACAATATAGAGGCTATGCAACCAGCGCAGCACGATCAACCATCAGTAATTACCTGAAGTAAGAGAGTGAGTAGGCACTATAATAAAAAGGGTACTAAATATTGAGCAATAGAAAATAAAGCGAGAAAAGGAATTGAAGAAAGAATAAAAGCAAAAAGAGTAATAACAGAGAAAAAGCGAAAAAGGGAGAAGTAACAGAAATCGAGAGAGAATAAAGGACGAAATTAATAAATAAAGAGATTGAGGCGAAAGAAAAAACAAAAAAGAAACAAAGAGAAGAAGCGAATACAAAGAATAGCGAAAAAGAAAATACAAATACGAAGAGGAGAGGAAGGAAAAGGATGAAAAGAGAAAGAAAAGAAAAAATGAGAGATGAGAAAAAATTTAGAGAAACATGAAATCAGCGTATTCCGAATCTCACCGAACCGGTGGACAACAATGACGTCACGCTGTAGCGAAATAGGAACAAAACTGCTGGAAGGATGTTATGTTATATTTAACGACGCTCGCAACTCCAGAGGTTATATCAGCGTCGCCGGATGTGCCGGAATTTTGTCCCGCAGGAGTTCTTTTACATGCCAGTAAATCTACTGAAATGAGCCTGTTACATTTAAGCACACTTAAATGCCATCGACCTGGCCCGGGATCGAACCCGCAACCTTGGGCATAGAAGGCCAGCGCTATACCAACTTGCCAACCAGGTCGACTGCTGGAAGGATCGATGGCTGTCATGGCGACTGTATAAGTTGTTGTCTGTGCTACGCTAGCAAAATTTTGCGAAATGTCTATACTGCCATCTCGTTCAAAGAAAAGAGAGCATGAAAAATTTATTTCTTGAACCAGTAGTAATAACTGGTCCGTTGACATGTTCGCTCATAAGTCATTAACATATTGTTTTTACGTTGTGCTCATTACAAACAATACAGCAGAACACACCGCCATGACACAACAGTGCACGATGTCATTCTTCTGCTAATTCCCGCCCTTTACAAGAACCAATCAGATTCACTGATGGCGGCTGATGGAGACTGCCACCACCTCTGCAAGCATCAGTGAAGCCATCGGTGAAATTCAGAACACCGTGATGCCATCAGATTGCTCAGCGCTGAGATTCGGAATACGCTCAATATCAGGGAAGGCGAAACAGTGAAGGATATCGAAAACAACCAACGACAAAGAACAAAATGAGAGAAAGAGAAAAAAAAAAGATGTGAATTTGAAGTGAAAATGTAATAAAATTAAAAAAAAAAAATGGAGAATAATAGAGAAAAGAAAGACGAATACAATTTTAAAAATAAGAAGAGAAAAATACAAAGAAAGGGGGTACAAGGGAAAGAAAAAAGATAACAACAAAAAGACGGACTAGAAATGGGGAAAATGGAAAACAGATGTTAAATTGGAAAAAGAAGTTTAAAATAATGAAAAGACAAGAAGGTAGTGAAGATGTAATGGTGGTTAAAGACAGAAAGGAAATGAAAGATAAATGATGAAAGTGAGACGAAAGAAAGAAGGGAAAGAAGAAATAAATAGAAGAGAGAGAGAGAGAGAGAGAGAGAGAGAGAGAGAGAGAAGCTAGAAGCTCTGATCTACGAATAGTATGAGTGGCATAAAAATTTCATCGCTGTTATAACACGGCGTTGGTAGACTCGTTAACAATCCTGACCAACCATGCTTTCCGTCACTAAGCGGAGCCAAGCGCAAAGTGACTGGATGGCCTAAAATTATTGCTAAATAATGGCCAAATCATTCAAATGAAATTATTATAGTTTCCATTAAACAATAAAAAAATTAAAAAGATGACACGCACAGGGATCGATATTGGGTTGGGTTTGAGAGAAGTGGTAGGAAAAAATCCTTGTACCTGTGTTCATCCTTATAATCCTCATAGTATTCCCTTAGATTTTAATAATTCTTAGCGTCAACGAGACAATAGTGTGGCACCAATATAAAAATAAGCAAGTAAGGGAGTCCCCCTGCGGTGGCTGAGTGGTCAGACCATCAACCTGTCACGCAGGTGGTCCGGATTCGATTCCCATTAGACCTAAGATTTTTCCATTGATTTTAATAATTGTGGCCTACAAAGTTGCAGTTGGAATTTTTCTCGGGGTTCTCCCGTTTCTCCGTAGCAAGCATTTACATTTTTCCTTAACATCTCTCCATTCCATAGCATAACCCGAACGGCGACACAAGGAGAGGACTAGCTTAGGAACTTGTGGGACAGCCTACTCGAAACCTTGGTACGCAGCAAACCTTAGTGCAGTCAGCCGGTGTGACTTTGGGAATGCGCCTAGCTTGAGGGTCTAACTAGGTCGCAGTGATAGGTCGTAATGCCCTCTCTCCTTCAATTCCATTCAGGGTAAGACGGGAAGAAAACGAATCAAAAAAGGAAGAATGAAACAGACGGAAAAGTAGATATCAACGGCGACAAGAGGAAGGAAATAAAATAATTGAATAACCAAATGATAAAGGAAGCAGAGGGAGGCAAATGGCGTAAGGAAGACAAAAAAAAATAAAGAGAAGGAAATAATACAATGAAAATAAAAAGAAGATAATAACAAAGGAATAAGAAAGGACTCTTAGAAAAAATTACATTAAGAACCAAAGTGAGACTTAAACATAGAGAAAGAAACAAAGCGAAAAAGAAAAGAAATGACAAAAAGCGCAGAAAAGGAGCGACCTGGAAGATAAAAGAAAGAATACAGAAAAGAAGTTAGATCGAAAGAAACAAGAAAGAAAGGAAAAAAAATAGAAAGTAACAAATTAGGATACCGAGGTAAGCAGAATTACGAGCAATAGAACTGAAGGAACAACAAAGAAAGGAATGAAAACTGCAAAGAAATGAAGAAGAATTGAGGAAAAAACTTAATGAGAGTTGTGAAGGAATAGATATGAAGATGGAAGATAAGAAAGAAGTAAAAAAGGGAGGAAGAAATTGAGAAAGATCATAAATAAGGAGTAATGTTAAGAATAAATTTATTATTAATAGAAAGAAAGAAGAATAAAATAAAATCTTGATGTCTTTATAAGAATGAATTTTATTACCGAACCACATAAGACCACGTAGTTCTCCCGGTGTTTATGTAAAAGCAATCTGAACTACAGTTTTTTCGCTTTTGTAGGTCATTAGGCCTATCAATAGCAAATTTTTTCCACGTCGGTAATTATATATATATATATATAATTATCACATCTAGTGTTCCGCCCAAGGGCAGGTCTTTCACTGCAAATCCAGCTTTCTCCAATCTTTCCCATTTTCTGCCTTCCTCTTTGTTTCCTTACATGATCCATTTATCTTAATGCCTTCTATTATCTGATATCTTCTCCTACCACGAAATCTTCCAGTGAATCCTTCAGTAGGCAGTTTCTTCTTAGCCAGTGAGCCAACCAATTCCTTTTCCTCTTACTGATCAGGTTCAGCATCACTCTTTCTTCACCCATTCTTTCCAACGTAGCTTCCTTTCTTATTCTGTCTGTCCACTTCACACGTTCTATTCTTCTCCATATCCACATTTCAAATGCTTCTATTCGTTTCTCTTCACTTCGTCGTAATGTCCATGTTTCTGACATATACAATGCCACACTCCATACAAAGCATTTCACTAGTCTCTTCCTTAGTTCTTTTTCCAGAGGTCGTCAGAAGATCCTTCTTTTTCTATTAAAAGCTTCCTTGGCCATTGTTATCCTCCTTTTGACTTCCTAGCAACAGCTCATGTTACTGCTTATAGTAGGCCTACACCGCAAGTATTTGAAACTGTTTACTTGCTCTACTGCCTTATTTAGAATTCGCAAGTTTATCTTCTGCATTTTTCTTCCTAAGACCATACATATATAGGGTGTTAAAAAAGTACCCAATATTTTAGGAAGTGCTAGTATGCATCTAAACTAGAAAAAATGTCTAATAAACATGGGTCCTACAATACATACTTTCTGAGATCTTGAACACTTGTTCATAGGAGGTGCTCAATGTGACGTCCAGTCATGGCAATGCATTCCTTTGCCTTTCAACGAAAGGAATCACGCACTCTTTGAAATTGACCTGGTTGTTCTTGATAACCAAACGTCTAGGGGATTTAGATTTGAGGAACGAGCAGGCAAAGGTGTGGGGCTTCCCCAATCAATCCAGCGGTCCTAGAATGTCAGAGTCATATGTTCATGCTCATGCGGAAAAAATGTGCTAGTATGCCATCATGTATGAACCACATCTGTATGTAGTCTTTGCTGACATGGCACATACTCCAGCAAGGTAGGCAATACGTTAATAAGAAAGTCTTGATAACGAGCCCCAGTTAATCTCTGTGGTAGCAGGTATGGCCCTATTAATCTATCGCCAAGAACGCCTACCCATACGTTGATTGAGAATCGGTGCTGATTCCTTGTTTCTTCAAGTGCATGGGAATTTTCATCAGCCTACACATGCTGATTACGAAAATTCACGACATCATCTCTGCTGAACCCCGCTCATATCCGCAACCAGACTTTTGTTTTCAGTATTCCTTGTGACGTATCAGTATTCCATGCCAGGGGTGTCAACTACGGTATGATTATCTGGTAGCCTGCTGTATTGTAGGGCAGAAAAATGCATTGCCATAAATGGACGTCACATTGAGCACCTCCCATGAACAAATGTTCAGATCTCAAAAAGTATGTGTTGTAGGATCCATGTTTATTAGACATTGTTTCCTTGTTTTGATGTATACTATCACCTCCTAATATATTGGATACATTATTTAATACCCTGTATACACATATACCGTGTGACACAAAAGTCAGTTGACAAATGGAAAACATTACTCTAATTATAAATAAAATAACTGTATACAGTATGTTCACTACAGCAAATGTTCAAAATGTGCTCCATTTACTTTACCTCACTCGATCCTGCTGACATTCTTCTGTCACGCTTAAAAGAGTTGTAGGTCGGATTTGCTGAATTATAAAAAAAAAGTTATGTTTTATTTAACGACGCTCGCAACTGCAGAGGTTATATCAGCGTTACCGGATGTGCCGGATTTTTGTCCCGCAGGAGTTCTTTTACATGCCAGTAAATCTACTGACATGAGCCTGTCGCATTTAAGCACACTTAAATGCCATCGACCTGGCCCGGGATCGAACCCGCAACCTTGGGCATAGAAGGCCAGCGCTATACCAACGTGCCAACCAGGTCGACTGCTGAATTATATGCTGATCCTTTGTTTCAAGTCTTCTATAGATGTAGGCTCTGTATGAAAAACGTGCTATTTCATAAATTTCCATAGAAATAAATCAAGGGATGTGAGGTATGGTGACCGTGGAGGCCATGACTGAGGCCTACCTCGTCTAACCCAGTGCATACCGAAGATATAATTTAGTTTCTGGCGAAAGAGTATAATGTGCCGTGGTCCCATCTTATCCGTTTGTTCAGTGGCAAATACGCGGCTGATTATTATTATTATTATTATTATTATTATTATTATTACTACTACTACTACTAGTAGTAGTAGTAGTAGTAGTAGTAGTAGTAGTAGTAGTGTTAATAATAATGGTAGAAGTTGTAACATTTCAGAAATGGCTGTGGCAACATATTTATATTTTGTGATTATACGATAGTAGTAGTGTTAGTAGTAATGGTTATAATAGTTCATGTAATGATAACAGTAATAGTGGTTGTAAAATAGTAGTAAGAGAGTAGTGTTGTTGGTTGTGGAATTGTAATAATAGTAGTAATTATAATATGTTGGTGTTGATTACAGAATTATAGTAATACTAGTTTTACTCACGACGTTGATTATAGAACTGTAGTTAGTGATGGTTTTAGAATAGTGGTAATAATAATAATAGTAGTCGTGCATTTTAATCTCTATGTTCGTTTCAAGTTTGTCAAGATTGGCAAGAAACGAAGTCTGCTTTGAAGAAGCGGATCTCTCACAGTTCGCTCGAACTTGCGCCTTGTATGATCTGTGCCCTTGAAGTTCACTGGCCTTTCCTACCCTTCCCTCCCAACCCCTCCATGCATT
This sequence comes from Periplaneta americana, assembly GCF_040183065.1. Classification (NCBI taxonomy): domain Eukaryota; kingdom Metazoa; phylum Arthropoda; class Insecta; order Blattodea; family Blattidae; genus Periplaneta; species Periplaneta americana. Next base: position 164,215,206 of record NC_091124.1, read on the forward strand.
TAGCTGAGTAAGGATTTTAGAACAAATTTTGTGAAGTTTTATTTAGATGTAAGGACAGGTAATTTTGATTATATAGGCCTAATGTGCACATTATATTTTTAAAATACAAGACAGTTGTTACTATATCATTTACCGGCAGAAAATAGTTATAATTACATTCTTCATATAATATTGAAATAAAACGTAGTTGCTCGGTAACAACATCTGTTTGACTATACGGATGATAAAAGTATTAGCGATGTGCATTACAGGCACTATGTTCGATTGAAGTTAGTCAAGTATGACGAAGTTCGACATTCGTCAATATTCGCTCTGCAGAAGAAGGCCTTTAGTGTTTGTTCTACCTTATTATAAAAATATTCGCTGTCCTCCACTCCCACCATTTCATGTTTTAGAATAGAATTTGCGATTAGTCTTTCATATAATACAAGACGAAGTTTGTAATGTCTTAGTTAAATCTCTCATGTTCCAACATTGCAGGACACTATTTTAAACTGCTTAAAGATTTGAGCACATAGCTTGCGATTAGATTTTCACATGAAATAAGACGATGTTTGTAATGTCTTGGGTTCCTCTGTCATTTTTTAACATTGCACAATACTAGCCGGTACTATGATGATATGCGTTTTTTTAAATATATTTTGTTTGATTTACTTATATGGATATTTTTGTAAAATAATGTTAGTCATAGCAACACGAAAAATTACCTATACTCATTACTGTGTGTAACTTCGTAAGAAATGTCCCTGATATCCTTATGCAGCTAAAGTATAAAAGCCGCAGGGAGAGGAGAAACTAAGAAAAAAGTCACCGATCATATGTAAGGAAAGGGAAAGATTGAACAAACGCAAAGGGAGCTTCGGTTCTAAAGAGACTTGGCAAACATGAATCGAAAATAAGGCATCAACGAACTTGATTATTTTAGTTTACATGCTTCATTTCCACGTGCTGTTGAGTAGCCTATGGAGTAGGAAGAATATTGTAGTGTCTTGATATCCCCTCTCATGTTCGAACATTGCACGACAGTAGCAGCAGCAGCAGCAGCAGCAGTAGCAGTAGCAGTAGCAGTAGCAGTAGCAGTAGTAGTAGTAGTAGTAGTAGTAGTAGTAATGTTAGTAAGAGTAGAAGTTTTAAAACTGTAGAAATAGTAATGGCAATAGTGATTTTGATTTGTAAATTAGTAGAAATGAAGTGATGATGGTGATTGTAGAACACTATAAATGTGTCAGTAATTGTATATTGGTCATGATGTTTCAAATGCTACTAATTATAGAAGTTGTAATCATAAAGATTGTATAATGATAATTTGATAATGGTAGAAAATAAGTAATGAAACTATAGTAGTAGTAGTAATAGTAGTAGTAGTAGTAGTAGTAGTAGTAGTAGTAGTAGTAGTAGTAGTAGTAGTAGTAGTGATTTTGGCGTTCGTAGGACAGTAATAGCAACTTGATTTTAGACTATTAATAATAGCAGTAGTAATAACAGCAGTAATTAATGAATAATAATAGTAATAGTAGTTGTAGCAATGGTAGTGGCGGTTGTAGATTGCTATTAATACTGTAGTATTAGTATTTGGCGAAACTCTTCGTAACAGCAGGCATTACAAGATCAGATCTGTAATCGCAACATGCCTTAAGTCTAATGGGTACACTACCTATGAAGAAGTCCTTTGAACAGCGGATACCGGAAGTCTTGGGCGTATTGATATTATAACATTTAAACCTGGAGAGACAAAAGGTTATATTTTAGATCCGACCATCAGATTCGAGACGCATCAGAATCAACCCGAGGAGGTCAATCTAGAGAAAAGGGAAATTCATGAACCAACTATCCCTTATTACAAAACATAATATAAACTCAGGGATATAGAAGTCATCGGATTAATGGTGGGCGCTAGAGGGAGCATAACAAAACAATTCGTCTCATTCTGTCATAAATTTGGAGTCCCAACAATAACAATTAAGGAAATTTTTATGATATCTTTGAAGGTTTCTCTGCAGATTTTACGGCGACACTTGTACTTCAGTTCAAATTACTGTTGAATTTTCTCCAGTCTATTTTATTTTTATATGTTTTTTTTATTTTACTGCACATTTTCATTATTGTAAACATTATCTACTGTAAATTTCAGTTTATTGTAAACAAACGTCTTGTAAGACATTTTTAATGTCACTTCTTAAATGTTATTGTTTAACATTCTTTGTCTTTGGCAACCTCTCCAAGTTGAGGAAGATCATTAATTAAATTAGCAGTACCGGTTGTAGTTAAGTTTATAGAACCGTATATACCTATAATTAATAGCAGTGATTGCAGATTTGGATGTAATAAATTATTGTAGCAGTAGTAACAGCAATAACAACATTGGTAGTAGTAATTGAAGTTGTCATTAAATTTAAGGTTATCAGTAGTAATATTTGTGTTGTAAGTTAACAGAAATGTTATTGTAATAGTAACAATGCTGGGAATAATTGTATAATAGTAATAAAAGTGGTTGTGTTAATTTAAGATAGTAGTAGAAGTGCGGCGGTAATAGCGGTAAGGGTGTTCATAAGTTAGTGGTAGAATATTAATGACGATGTAGCATATTAGTAATATTAATAGTAGCTATAGTACTCGTAGAGTAGTAGTAGTAGTAATGGTTGTGATAATGATGATAAAATAGTTATGATAGTAGTGTTAATTGATGATGGACACTTATAGTAGCACTAATAATGGTAATACAGTATTAATGGTGGTAGAGATTACAGATTGCTAGTAATAATAGTTCTGTTTATGATTATATACTATGTCATTATTAATAATCGTAATAATAATAATAGTGTGACAGCTGAAACGGGGTTCGAACGCGCGTCCGACGCTGGTACGGGGAACATCTGCATGCTGAAGGGCAGAGGGGGTGTATTACGTCAACGCGCGAGGGGAGGCTGCTCGCGTAGCTGCTACTTGCGGAGTGAAGGGGGGAACGAACCCTCCCGAATCTTCCAGAGAAGTCCGTCCGAAGTGGAGATATCCAGATAATTCGAGAGGACACCCGTAGAAATTTCTCGTAACTATGATTTTGCTATAAAAGAAGAAACGCGAGCGAACTTGGGCAGTTTTCAGTTTATTCAGCCATTCAGTGAGTAAGCCAGAGCAAGCAAGCCAGTCTTGTTTACCGGAGTTCGACTCGAGTGTGCGTCCGCAACTGTGTCAGCATCCGAAGGCCTGAGTTCGAGTGCAGTGGACCGCAGTTGGAGGGACCTGAGTTCGAGTACAGTGAACTGTCTCTGAAGGTCTGTGGTTCGAGATACTGTGAACTGGAGTGACTGAGCTAGAAGAACTGTGAACTGAGAACTGACAGTTCTGATTTGTAAATAGTGCCTTGTAAATATTAGGCAAGATTAACAGTTCATTGTTGTTCGTAATAGTCCAAGTAAATTGTCATTGTCGTTTGTGGAGTGCAATAACGAACGCTGTGTTGCTGTGCCCATTGTTGACGGGAGTGAAGTTAAATTGTAGAGAGTGAATAGTTATTGTTGGAAGAATAAAATTACATTGTTGAGTTAATAAAATTTACAATAGGTTTGATTGTAATATTAGTAGCAGTAGTAGTAGTAGTAACAGTTGAGGATTTTATTTGATGTTAACAACAGTAATTTTGGAGATTATAAATTGGAGTAGCCTAATTGTAATAGTAGTAATGGTGGGGATGATTGTAGAATAATAGTATTAGTAAATGTGATAAGATTAGGATTGCAGTAATGATAGTGTTGATAGTAGTAATATTAATAGTGGTGGTAGAACGATTGTAGAGCGTTATTAATAATGGCAATAGTGGTGGCGGTTGTGATTGGAGTATGTTATTAATAACAGCCACTGTGATTGTAGGTTAGGTTGTAATAGTAATAGTGGAAGTTGTGACTTGAGGTTAGCAATAGTAATAAGGGTGAATAAAGTTAGTAGCGATTGTAGAAATGACAGTGGTGGAATGAATGTAGAATAGTAATGTTAGAATGACAGTATTTATAGTAATCCTAATAATTGTAGAAGAGTAATGATAGTTTTGGTGGTAATGATCAAAGAGCAGTAGAAATAGTACTGATTGTATACTGATAGTAGTAGTAGTAATATGCGACTGGAAGTTAAAGTGTAAAGAGCTCTCTCTGTATTAGTTTTTCATTTATTTATTATATGGAACATTGAAACAATGCTGTTCCTCTCCTTGCAAAGGTATGACAACTTATTCTTTACATGTATTTTGGGAAATGACGGCACAATCAGATTTAGGAGGAAGTCAAACGGGAATTGTGGCCTGAACTGGGGTTGTTGTTATTGATTTCTAAATAGTCGTTCCGAGTTACGAAAGTATCGCAGTGAAATTGTGGAAAGCGTTTCAGGAGTACCAACCCAAACACGCGATTCCAACTTGATTAGATCTGACATTCTCTTTGTAGTCCACTGATCATATTTACTTTGTTACGTTCTGTTTCTATAAATTTCCTGTAAAGTTTTGATTGTTTTATGGTCTATCTTGCACGAAGAAACATTATTCGTTTTGCAGGGTGAGCGGACATTGGTAAACGTACCTGGGTCGGTCTCCAACCGAAGAGAATGAAATTGTAACTCCCTTTCCTGAGAGGGTATGTACGTCACTGAACATACTCTAAGTTGTTCAAATGAGTCAAGTCATGGAATTTTGTCGTTTCCCTCTTTCATTCCACCACAACTATACGCCTTTCCCCTCTTTTATGTAACTATCATCTAAAATAATTACGAAATGGGCTGGACTGAATCTTGCGGATATTATGAGTTCGATGCTTAGAATTCAGGGCTTCGGTGTTTATCAAGTACTTATCTAAGGATGAGACCTGACTCTGCTAAGGCTGAGATCTGAACGGCCCAAATTTCAGCATCGCATTCACTAATGCCACCGAGGATATTCTTCGTACTTGGAAAATCATCACATAATATATAGGTAGTACGTATAATAGGCCAATAAAAGCCAAAGAATTCGTCCCGAGTTCAGCTCTTGATAATGACGATAATAATGATGACTGTATTTATAGTGAAGATGAAAACGATGGTGGTAAAGATGTTTGCCTTAATAATGGCGATGATAATATTGGTGACTGTGCTTATAGTGAAGATGAGAATGATGGTGGTGAAGATGTTTGCTTTGATAATGACCATGATAATGATTATGACTGTGTTGAAAATGAAAACGATGGTAAATATATTAGTTTCGGTAATGACAATAATAATGACGACTGTATTTATAGTGAAGATGAAAACGATGGTGGTAAAGATGTTTGCCTTAATAATGGCGATGATAATATTGATGACTGTGCTTGAAGTGAAGATGAGAATGATGGTGGTGAAGATATTTGCTTTGATAATGACGATGATAATGATTATGACTGTGTTGAAAATGAAAACGATGGTAAATATATTAGTTTCGGTAATGACGATAATAATGATGACTGTATTTATAGTGAAGATGAAAACGATGGTGGCAAAGATGTTTGTCTTCGTAATGGCGATGATAAATTGATGACTGTGCTTATAATGAAGATGAGAAAGATGGTAGTGACGATGTTTGCTTTGATAATGACCATGATAATGATCATGATAATGATTCTGACTGTGTTGAAAATGAAAACGATGGTAAATATATTTGTTTCGATAATGACGACAATAATGATGACTGTATTTATAGTGAAGATGAAAACGATGGTGGCAAAGATGTTTGTCTTCATAATGGCGATGATAAATTGATGACTGTGCTTATAGTGAAGATGAGAAAGATGGTGGTGAAGATGTTTGTCTTCATAATGGCGATGATAAATTGATGACTGTGCTTATAGTGGAGATGAGAAAGTTGGTGGTGAAGATGTTCGCTTTGATAATGACCATGATAATGATTATGACTGTGTTGAAAATGAAAACGATGGTAAATATATTTGTTTCGATTATTACGATGATAATAATGATGACTGTACTTATAGTGAAGATCAAAACGATGATGGCGAAGATGTTTGTCTTCATAATGGCGATGATAAACTGATGACTGTGCTTATAGTGAAGATGAGAAAGATGATGGTGAAGATGTTTTTTTGATAATGACCATGATAATGATTATGACTGTGTTGAAAATGAAAACTATGGTAAATATATTAGTTTCGGTAATGACGATAATAATGATGACTGTATTTATAGTGAAGATGAAAACGATTGTGGCAAAGATGTTTGTCTTCATAATGGCGATGATAAATTGATGACTGTGCTTATAATGAAGATGAGAAAGATGGTGGTGAAGATGTTTCCTTTGATAATGACGATGATAATGATTATGACTGTGTTGAAAATGAAAATGATAGTAAATATATTTGTATTGATAATGACGATGATAATAATGATGACTGTACTTATGGTGAAGATGAAAACGATGGTGGTGAAGATGTTTGACTTGATAACGGCGATGATAAACTGATGACTGTGCTTATAGTGAAGATGAAAACGATGGTGGTGAAGATGTTTGTCTTGATAATGGCGATGATAATATTGTTGACTGTGCTTATAGAGAAGATGAAAACAACGATGGTGATGGCGATTAAGTTGAAAGTGCTAATGATGGCAATAATCACAATGTTGTTTAATTGAGGTTGATGATGGCTATCGTGATAAGGACGGTCATGAGTGACAACGTTGATGCAAATGATAACAGTGATGATAATGATTATAATAATGACAATGACAATGGTGTATATTGCAAAGATGAAGACCATTATAATGGTGAAGATTACAATGACTATTACACTTTTACTACGTCACACTACTTTTGACCAATAAAACGGTACGAAAGGACGTCTTTCAACCAATCATGGCTGCTTCTCGCACAATTTTATCGCGTCCCTAGCATTTGTTTAATTTTATCACTACCCTAGCATTTGTTTCTTTGTTTGCCAGCATTTCAAACTGCACTGGTCTGGACGTCAAAAAAACAGAAAATTACAAACCACTCAAGTCGATGCATAGCACTTCCAAATATGACTCGCATTGGCATTCAAGAACAAGAATTAATAAAGATCACTGGTCATAGCTATGCATCTTCCCTGAAACCCTATTTACAAATAAATGAAGAGCACCATTCGGAAATCCTGAAAAGTTGAGGGATACCTACACCATGTACATCAACGAGTTCACTTCTTTTACGCATACGTCCAATATAACTGAACCACCAACCACTAAAACAATTGAAATTTGAAAATTGTACTTTCAATAATGGTTTCTTTTAAAATTATTTATGTTTATGTTTTATTTCATCATCGTTAATTAAAACGTTTGTTGTTTATTTCATCATCCCTAATTAAAACTTTTCTAACACTTGTTTATATTATTTAGGTTATGTTTTTTTATAGCTTTTGCTATATGATATTATGGATAGTACGTATCAGAGATTGTTTAATACTAAGATTTACTGAATATCATCTGTCAAGTGACGTTGATTACTGGGATCCGGATGATTGAATTGGAATGCAAATGTTTTAATAAAAATGAAACTGAATCAACAAAACCTTCTTGACTAGTAACCGTCCACAGAGTTCAATGAAGATTCCATAGTTGGCACAATTGATAACAAGAAAACAGCTAATCATAACACACTACTGCCATCTAGCGTAATGTTGAGATGGTACAATAATACATTTGAAGACAGTTGTATTTTCGTAAGTCAATTAATATTTTATTGTATTGGAGTACTTTGTTACTTCTAATCTTTATATACTTTCTTCTAATCTAGTCAATTAAATCCCACTCGAGTTTTGATTTTTTCTAGATAAATCAAAACCTCTAGTGAGATTACTGTTGATAAAGACGATGGTGATTGGCAGGCCTAGTTATTTAATGTCTTTTTTTTAAATATGGAGTATTTTCGCAGATGATGACATACATGGCAATTGGAAGAATGGTGGTTCCAGAATGGTAAGGAAAATTCAAGCACTTGCAGAGTATTTGCTCCTTTTGTGGATACGTGGTTAGCTGACCGTCTAGGATACGGAATTTATTATTACTATTCAATCTTCATGTAGTTTTCACATATCGTTTTGTAAAATATTGCAGAAACGTCTGTAACAATGGACAGTGATGTAGAACGTACTTTCGAAATATTTGAGGGAAAATAATAAAATTGTTTATTTCTTCCTATGAGTGACGTCCCCACTGCAGTGGCCGCTTTCTTCCCGTGACGTGTAACGTTGAGCTGTGATTCACCGGGGTCACTTTAACCCCAGCATCTCTAGACGCCTTCGCCCCCGCTACTGTAGCGTCTCAAGTGTCCAACACCCACTAGCTTTCCATCATTGAGTAAATACGGGGGCGACTTAAGAGTGATTTGCCATCTGAATTTCAAAGTCGTTTAACTTTCTCACTATAGTAAGTATGTAGTGTAAGTCACATTGTAAGCAAAGTTCAAGCCAAAAATTTAACCTTATGTGTAACAAAAGGTTATACATTCAAATCCCGCTTATTGTAAACATATGTTCATATTATCAGAGTTTGGTCTTCCGGCATCATATTGACTATTAGCCTAGATCGTATATGTAACAGATAGATCGGTCTTATAGGCTTTGACATTAACAACTTTTGTCAGGTTTACTACGCTGCCATCTAGTTGTTACATAAGGAGTCACGTCATAATTCCCATTTGAAGTGTATTAGCGACTTGTACTTCCATCTCGTGTTCGTTTACGGCGGATGAGTGGCGATCCTGGCGGTTGTTCTCTTCAAAGTGCTGCTGATTTTAACATAGCGATGAGTTATCTGTTACATATATGATCTAGGCTATTAGTTTCTTATGGGAATTAAACCTGAGTTTGTCTAAAATTGTCAGGTCTCGAAAAACTGTACGTATGATCTTAGTGATAGATCAGGGGGGAAATACATGTGCATGTACGTATACGACTACAAAAGATTAACGTCTAATTTAATATGATTACTTTACTTACTGGCTTTTAAGGAACCCGGAGGTTCATTGCCGCCCTCACATAAGCTCGCCATTGGTCCCTATCCTCAGCAAGATTAATCCAGTCTCTATCATATCCCACCTCCCTCAGATCCATTTTAATATTATCTTCCCATCTACGTCTCGGCCTCCCCAAAGGTTTTTTCCCTCAGACCTCCCAACTAGCACTCTATATGCATTTCTGGATTCGCTCATAAGTGCTACATGCCCTGCCCAACTCAAACGTCTGGATTTAATGTTCGTAATTATGTCAGGTGAAGAATACAATACGTGCAGTTCTGCGTTGTGTAACTTTCTCCATTCTCCTGTAACTTCATCCCTCTTAGCCCCAAATATTTTCCTAAGCACCTTATTCTCAAACCCTAGGCTTATTTTGAGGTGTCGTAACAAGCTGTTTTTTTACGATGATGGGTTGTTAGCCCTTCGCCCAACCCCCAAGGTGGAAAGACCACCCCTCATCGGCTGTCCGAGACTGCTTATTCAATATATTCACAGGTACCCTCCATATCTGGAGGCCGTCTCCTCGATCCGCAACTTGAGGACGCGCCAAGACGTGGTGATAGGGACCCACAATACATGATTAACTGATGTAAAGTATAGGGTAAGTGTTACAAATAAGAAATAAGAATACAAATAACAAATTGTGTGCTATACGACCTGAGACGTGTTGTATTCTAGCAGAAGCCTTCAAAATTACTACACACCGATACCCTCTTTCGCGGGAATGTGTTTTATCATATGTTTTGAGGTTATGACTTATATCAGTGTTTCACAAATATGAAATCTAATATTATTAGTATGCCATCTGTATACCTTGGTTTTCTGTTTCGTTACTAGTATTGGCACCTGTAGAAGGAGGGAAAACAATGGAATGAAAAGGCAATGCAAGAAGTCATAAAAAAAAATCGAGAAAAGACGTGAGAGACGATTTATCTGGATTCAGTATTACGGCTGGGAAAGTACCTTCTAATGAAGATGCTGAATGCTTGTTCTGTGCTTTTCTTATAGAGGCCATTTTGACTTTACAATTTTGTTAATATTGTAACTTCTTAATAGTATTCCATATTTTTGTACCTCCATTGTTATGAAGGAAATGGTAGATTTGAGGAAATTATTATTATTATTTTTACATTTCATGACATCTTACGAACTTCTAAGTCCAGTGTAGGCCTATCATTCACAGATAAATTCAGCAATAAACAGGAAGATACTTTGCGTTCAGTGTTCAAAACATGTAGATTCCAAAATGAAAAACAAAATAGTATTCTATATTTGTAACAGTACATCTAGTATTTAGGAAAGAATTCAGTCACATACAATAGTTACGAAAAATAAGTTATTATAATATTCACTTATTTAAATTACAATTTGTTACAAAAAAGAAAAATACGTACCACCAACACATAAAATCTTGTAAAAATAACAGTAGCCATAAATAAAATTTTAATATCCCAGCTGTTACAAAAAAAATAAATGAAAATGAAAAAATCGATATTACCAGAAATGAATAAATACCAGGAGAGAATTTCCTTTGAGATAAACGCGGCGTACACTTTAGACTGACATCCCCACTGCTATTAATGCCGATTATTATCTGTAAAAGTAGGAGTCTTAACTTCCGCCACATTTTCGGTCGATTTAGCCTGGAATCCGGTTGGATTTACCTTTACCTTTAAAATCGATATTAGTGGACAAATCATAAGACCTGACAGATACGAAGACAGACTGAAATATTTTTAAGCAGCAGAAATTACAATTATGAATAAAATTGCAGCTTCTACGCAATTGGAATAAAAAGAAATACAAACATTTTCGGAGTGTTAAGTATAAAACCAATTTCAAAATTTGTCGCAAGAATTTCGAAAGGAATACACTGAAAAAGTATAACCAAGCAGAGTTCTACAATTAATTCTGAAATTTCAACTAAAATGCAACAAATTTATAAAAGATTGTTGAAGAAAATGGAGTCAAACTGTAACGAGCCAAATGGCTTAACACATGACAGAGGATGATGATGATGATGATGATGATGATGATGAATGCCCAATATTGGGCTCTAGTTAACGTAAAATTAAATATATTTTGATATTCAGTTTTGTGATTTATTCTTGGAAATCCGATTCTTCTTACAAGATCGAAATAATATAAGAAACGTTTTGATTGCGCGCAATTTAGCCTATAAGAACGAAGAACTGAAAACTGCAGTACTTGAATACAAGGAAGGCAAAATTGAACGAGCGGGAGGATTACAACAAGTACAGAGATTTGATAATAGGAAAATAGTAATGAGCAAGATAACTTTGCATTGATAAATACTGAGGGGCCTGAAGATGCGAATACATTGTAAAATCGGAATTATACACACGTTAAAAAATTCGACTGACAACTTTAATGAAATATTAGATGGAAATGAAAACAAGTACATTTTTTAACAATAAATTCGTATCTGAAACGAAAGGGCGTCGAAACCACCAACAAAAAACACTTGAGTTTGAGAACTAAGAGTACCATGAGAGCTAAGCAGGTTTTCTTTATGACAGCAAACCTTTAAGTAAAACGAAAACGTTTCCTTTTTGTTCTTCTGAGAGAGGACGAATCCATTGCAATGCGACCTTCCCATATGGGTATTATCTAACCCTCTTAGCTAGACATATTCTTACCCACTTCAGCTGACTGTGCTAAGGTCCGCAATTTCAATGTAGGAAATTCTACAAGCCCCCTCCGTGCGTTGCCAGCCAGCGATTGTAGAATTCTGAGGAATATGAACGAAGTGGGGAGTTGACAAAAATATGTAAATCCTTATATATTGGGAAAACGAGAGCACCGCGGGAAAGCTTCAATTATAGTCTTTTTTAGTGGATTATTTTACGACGCTGTATCAACATTTCAGGTTCTTTAGCGTCTGAATGAAATGAAGGTGATAATGCCGGTGAAATGAGTCCGGGATCCAGCACCGATAGTTAAATGGCATTTGCTCATAATAGGTTGAGGGAAAACCACGGAAAATACCTCAACCAGGTAACTTGTCCCGAATCGAAAACGGACCACCTGGTTTCGCGGCCAGACGCGCTAACAGTTAATCCACAAGTATGGACAATGATTATGGTTTTGTCTGGCAAAATGCTACTATGAACTTTCCACACAAAAATTCATGATCAGTCCGGGACTCGAACCCTGACCGCCTGTGTGTCAGGCCGAAGAAGTATGACACCTAAAAAATTAACGTAAACAAGCATAAGCTTTCTTCCACAGAACTTTGAAAAACTCACAAAAATTGCTGAAACTCGAATTCATAATTATGACTGTGTAGGCCTAATTCCACACCTGCACAGCATGAACTACAGGATTTGCTCAAACATTCTTGAAATTTGTCTAATGGAGATTGCAGCAACAATCGTTGCTAAATTTATTCTCAGTCTACATCCACGCCTCGTACATGTGGTCCCTTGGAAAATGTTACTGTAAGCAGAGAGTAGATGTGCAGTGATTTGACTAAAATAACACTGTAACGTCCAATTCGATGCCCTCTAGCAAATCAGGGTAAAATTTTCTGATATGGAGTAATGTTTTTTGTTTTATACCAAAAATAATCATCCCGCGCCATGGCGTTGTGGTCTAGGACATCCTTCCTAGGACTCGCGTTACGAAATGCACGCTGGTACGAGTCCTCCTGGGGGAAAGAAATTTTCTTATGGAATTTCGGCCAGTGTATGGAACCGGTGCCCACCCAGCATCGTGATGCACTTAGTGAGCTATGATAGGTAGCTAAATACGGTTGCGAAAGCCAGCTGTAACGGCTGGGGGAGATCATTGTGCTAACCACACGATACCTCCATTCTGGTTGGAGTTTAAAGTTATGTTTTATTTAACGACGCTCGCAACTGCAGAGGTTATATCAGCGTCGCCGAATGTACCGGAATTTTGTCCCGCAGGAGTTCTTTCACATGCCAGTAAATCTACTGACATGTTCCTGTCGCATTTAAGCACACTTAAATGCCATCAACCTAGCCCAGGGTCGAACCCGCAACCCTGGGCATAGAAGGCCAGCGCTATACCAACTCGCCAACCAGGTCGACTTCTGGTTGGATGATCGTCCACCTCTACTTCGGCATGTGAACGTGAGTCCAGCAGTCGGCCGCTCGATCTAGACCCTTCAAGGGTTGTAGCACCACGGATTATTAGTATTATTATTATTATTATTATTATTATTATTATTATTATTATTATTATTATTATTATTAAAATAATCGCAGTAAAACATAGCCAAGCGATGAATATCCTATTGCGAACCTGCGTGCTGCAAGGAATAGCACTTAACCCAGAGCATACATGGTAAGCACTCATTTTCACCATGTTGAGTAACCATTGCAATTGGAGCCATGTTGATTCTGAACTTTTTACTCAAAATATTCATAGGAACACGTAGACAAGCTATGGACCTCCTATTGCGGGTGTGCATTCAGTAAGAGGTAGCGCGTAAACCATATCTTAACATGGTATGCACTCATTGTCATTCTGTTGAAAAACCATTGCAATTAGACCACGTTGATTTGGACCTTCCTACTCAAAATAATTCCAGTTATGGATATCCAATTGTGAGAAACCTTGTTTATAAATCCAAAGTATAAAGACACTAATCATTTTAACAGTATACAAATGTCAGCCTACACGCCAGTAAAGAGCAGACGAGGCAGGGAAAGTAGAAATATAGGCTATATATTTCTTTATCTTTCCATTAGAAGAAAAAGATGTGGTCAACATCGATCGCATTTTCACCTCCGCTAAAGGTCCAGCGCTCCATTTTAATACAAGACCGAATAGATTCCGGTGTCATTTTATAAGTTACTATGAGATGAGAAAATCCTCCTCGAGCCTGAGACGTAGGTCTTAAGAAAGTTAATTATGTTACCAGTACTTATTACAGGTAGATACTGATTTCGCTAGAAGTGGTGGAGAATGTTTACTTAAATTTCCTAAGTCTTAATCGAACCTAAACTGTTTTCTTAAGGTCTCTCTCTTGTAGGTCTAAGTGGTCCCAGGACATCTGTAAAACCGTTTACTCAAGTTTCCTGACATATAATCGAACCAAGAACTCCTGCGCAAGGTGGAAATATGTTACCTAATTTTTCTGCTTTATGATCGAAACTACACTTTCGAGATTCTAGAACTGTTTAACGTTGCTGTATTGCTTGTTCTGTAATTGAACTCAGGACCTCTGCAAAAGCAGGAAGAATGTTTACTTAAAATTTCTGGTCTACAGTACTGCACTCCAACCACGAGAAAGTCTCCAGGGAATGAAACGAAGCGGGGTGATGCTGTGAATGAATGTTGATGTCATAAGGTCACACACGTGGACACTCGTATCTCTATTGGCTATCTCTCAAGGCACAAACCGTAACACTGATATACACATTTTTATACTACCGTAGTTACAAAATTAGATCACTGTTAATCTCCTGGGGCCATATTCATAGACATTTTTAGCGCGGGCTTCCGGTGGATGATCAGCGTTTTTCGTATTCATAAAACAGTGGTAGCGATAGGATATGATTTGAATTCTGTACTAGTAACCAGTGGATGGCCGGGGCTAGCTTAATACGCTCGTAGCGCGTGCTGCGAAATGTCTAGGAATAACACCCTAAGTTTTTTAATCCCTCAATACAGGAAATAACATATGCAGGAGAGCGCATGATTTTTAAACTGACGTTATAACTCTAATATTATCTATCTAATTCGAAATTTTCTCGGGTTTCCAGCCAGGTCATTGGTGATCCACCGACGTTTCGAGGATGTTCATCTTCCTCATCTTCAGGTGGATCACCAACTTATGACCAGGCTGGAAGCCCGAGAAAATTTCGAATTATCACGTCGCCAGGAAAGCTTCAGTAGTTATTATCTATCTACTTCGCTCCAATAGATGACGCAATAGTAAGCACATTCCTTTCACGGTTTATCTCCTGGTTGGACAACAGTATTGAGCTAAGGACATTTGCGAATGTTATAGAGGTGTTTACTTTAACCTTCTGACCTCGTGATCGAACCAGATATATTTGTGAATTCTGGAGAAGTATTTAATTAAATTTCCTATCCATTTAATGAAATCAGGATCTCTGCAAATGCCGGAAGAGTATTTGAATTTTCAGTACCTAAAATCGAACCCCGACGTTCTATAAAACCTGGTAGAATATACACGTAAAATATTTGTCCCTGGAACCAAACCTGGAACGCCTGCGAATACTAGAATAGTGTTTATTTAGTTTCCTGTGCCTGGAATCGAAAGAGTGGTGTCGGGATACCTGAAGAAGGTTTGGGCAGATCTTAATAATTGGTTCAATGAAGCAGGCGTCCGAATTGCAGACCCAGAGTGAGGCGTGGTAGACACTATCGATCCCCCATTCATCGCCGCGACTCCTGGGCTATCGAGGTTGCGGGGGTTGGGGGGGGTTACCTAAGAGCCTGCATCTCCACAGACTTTCCACTCCACATCCGCTGGCGCCGACCGACAATGTGACAAGACTGCGTAACGGCAAAGATCTTACATATGCACAGACAAACCACTTGACGGCGCCCGCCGCTTGCATTATGCTCCTACATATCGAGGTCTACAACCTCCGGGTTTCGCCATTGTTCAGTTTATGTCATTAATCACAGATTGTTTGCATAAGACGTGGTCTGCCCCTTCATTTGTCTTCGGTATTAAAATATATTACAGCAACAGATTTATTCGGAACAAGAAATGAATAATTTCGAAGAATAGATTTACATTTTGATAACATCTTAAATGTTACGTGTATGTATTTATGCTATGGTTTAGTATTTGAATTGCTTTTCCTGTAATAATAAAGAATAACTAAACCATTGCTTGAAACTGCACTGTACAAAATACACTCGTATTGATTTTCTTTATTTTATTTATTCTCTTATTGAAAGTTACACGAAAGCTACAAAAGATATTAAACCCAAACGCAAGGAATTAAATAAAAATCCACAGTCTAATTCATACGAGTGATTCGTACAACAGTATGGGAAACTTGAAACAGTAATATACTTTACTAAAGAGCGAATATATTTTGTACCACAGTCTACTATATACAGTCGCGAAGCTTGAGGTGATTTTTTGCAAATCTCGCGATAAAGCGCTCCAAGCGGTTAGCGACTAGAAACAATAGACTCTCCACTGTCGACTTTGGATTTAGAGTCGACTGTGTCGTATTTCCATCGAGTGCTAGGTCGTTGCGTATTTCACATTGATGCTTGTGAAGAAAAATCCTAACATCTATTTCTTATTTTACTTCTAGATGCAAAAAGTGGTTAATAAACAGCAGGAGGGAAGATCTAATGATAAAGAATGAAGCATATCTTTATAACAATATAAAGTTTTGCTCTCTTCATTTCGAAAACACACAATTTATTAATGAAAACAAAAATAAATTAATCTGGAATGCAGTTCGAACTTTATTTGATGTTTCAAATAAACCTGTTCTGTTATTACCTGCAGCTGAGAAACAAAAGCTTTGCATTAATTCTACGTCTGTATCAGCTGATTCCTTGAATAATTGTACATTTTCAGACAACTTAGGCCTACTTTTTTTTTTTCGAAGGATATGTTTTTAATTATAGCTGTTAATTTTTTTGCTATTTTTATTTGTTACTTTACTAGAGACGTAGAAAAAGTAAGTCTGTTACAATAAAATTTATTGATCACGTTTTATTTCCAATTCTCGTGTGATTATTATTGCTTAACCTCATCCCACTTTGTTAACTACGTAAGCCTACACTACAAGTACCGGCACACGTAAGTTACTCCCATTAATTCATATTTCCATTATTATTGATTGTTGTAAAGGGAAATGCAAATTAATATTTATTGGTTTCATAGTTCATTATCGCTATAATCTTGAATGAGTGAATCGATTATAGTAAATTTCAGTTCGTTTTGCACAAACAAAAATAATATTAACCTATTTCTTGCAGGTATCTTCGAGTTTATGGTGGAATTTAATATACTTCATTAAAATAATAAATGAACTTTATCCATTTAATATTTCAATAATGGAAGGAAGGTGTTAATTTTTCCAAAAGAACCCGACAACGAAAGTGTAACATATTTTGTCGTCTGCTAGTAGCGATCCTAGTGGTGGGCAACTACCCATGTTTGCATTTTTACTACATATTGAGCTTCGCGACTGTATGTAGTAGACTGTGTTTTGCACTGCAGCCCAGATCACGTACACAGGGTGATTGACGAAGTATGAAGGTAATTCCTGAGGTTTTTTGGAACAAAAAATGTAAGTAAGTTAATGGGATAAGTAATAACATTTATAATTACGGAGTTACAACACATTTTCGAAACGCGTCATAGTGAATGGAGCGCTAGGCGTGTTTGTTGGCATAACTGCATCTTGGGGTGGATGAAAGACATCGTGTATGAGGTTATACAAACACGCGAAGAGTTGCTTCAACGCATTCTGGATGCCGCGTCGACAATAAGGAACAAACGTGTGAAGCTGGGAAATGCTACACGTGCGATTCACACCCGTACGAACCGATACCTTGAGATTCAGGGAGACATTTTTCGAAAATGTGATTTAAATCCATCTAAATAAAAGAGACTGATACATAAACAACAAATTGTTTGTATTTTAATTACTTTTTTTGCATTTTTTTAGTGAAATCCTCAAATATAATTTTTTCTGTCGTTTTTAATTTATCTACTTTTTTGCTCCAAATAACCTCAGGAATCATCTCCATACACCGGAGGAGAAATCTCGTGACTCACCTATATAACAGATTACTTAGCCTTATAGGCTTTGACAGCAATAACGTTTATCAATTTCACTATGCTGCCATCTAGCTACTGCATAAGAAGTCACGTTATAACTCTCATTTGAATTCCATGGAGTAACTTTACTCCATCTAGCGGTCGTTCTCAGTCAACGGTGGCGATCCTGGTGGTTGTTCTCTACCACATGTTACCGAATTTAACATGGAAATGGCAAATCTGTTATATATGTGATCAGGAACTGCAGGTGGTGACTTAGTTGAAAAAAAATATTTACAGGAATTCACCTTATCATATTATAATGGCCAAATGAACTCATATTGAGTGTAAAGTTGGCATCCTCATGTTTCTGACATGCATTAGGTATTTATTTTCCGTAAAGGCATTCCGGTGAAACTAAACCACCGACTACAAGGATTTTACATATAATTTTGAAAGCGATTACAGCGCGCATCGTTGCAGCAAATGACCAACACTTACACCATGACCATCACCTCCAACATAAGCTGATTCATCTTCACGGCGAAACAGCTCGATGGTGGCTATAATCGCTCTCAAATTATAAATGCGTGTTTCTATGTTACAATATTAAAAAAAATAATAATTAATTATTTTACTGCTCTTTACCATTTGAGTTTTGCAATTATAAGAGCAGAATTACATACTCGATGCATGCTTAAATTACGCAATCTACGTATAGGCCTATAGATAGATATAGGCAACAAATTGTGACGTAGAAGGGACAGGAGTAAATGAGAATCGAATAATATTACTTTAATTCAATACCAAGAACGGAGCGTGTGAAGTTTTTCTATTGGGTTATTTTACGACGCTGTATCAACATCTAGGTTATTTAGCGTCTAAATGATATGAAGATGATAATGTCGGTGAAATGAGTCCGGGGTCCAGCACCGAAAGTTACCCTGCATTTGCTCGTATTGGGTTGAGGGAAAACCCCGGAAAAAACCTCAACCAGGTAACATGCCCCGACCGGGATTCGAACCCGGGCCACCTGGTTTCGCAGCCAGACGCGCTGACCGTTACTCCACACATGTGGACGCGTGTAAAGTGGACAGACAGAATAAGGAATGAAGTTGTGTTGGAAAAAGTGGGTGAAGAAAGAATGATGCTGAAACTGATCAGGAAGAGAAAAAGGAATTGGTTGGGTCACTGGCTGAGAAGAAACTGCCTACTGAAGGATGCAGTGGAAGGAATGGTGAATGGGAGAAGGGGCAGAAGGAGATATCAGATGATAGACGACATTAAGATATATGGCTCATATGCGGAGACTAAGAAGAAGGCAGAAAATAGGAAAGATTGGAGAATACTGGGTTTGCAGTGAAAGACCTGCCCATGGGCAGAACACGTATGTATGTATGTATGTATGTATGTAATTCAATACTGCAACAGTAGAAAAGGACGTGAATTTTGTGGCAGGATGACCATTCTTCTAACAATAATTGCAGTACAATAATAAAATTTCATACTTACAGTGCATAAAATTATTTTAAGTGCATATTCATTCATTCATTTATTTTATTCCATAGATATTACATGAGCAATGAAGCTTTAAGATGTGGAACAAGTCAAATATTTTACAATATTACAATTACAATTTTTACAAATTTTTATAATTTTACAATTTAGTAATTTTCTACAATTTTTACAATTTTGTGCAATTTTTTACAATATTTTGGCGAGATGAGGTGAGATTCGAGGATTCGCCAAAATATTACCCGGCATAGCCTGGCTATACTTAAAGATTGTCTTTTAGAGAGTGTTATCAATACCTTACACTACTTTCAACTTCGAAGTGAATAAATATTTATGCAATGGAATAAACAACTGAAGTCAATGCAAAATAACTTAGTAAATGTTATTAAACCGAAATAATCAGTAACAACAGTGCACGGAACTGTAAACGATGAAAATGAAAAAGAAGACACAAATAAAGGAAAAATTACTAACAAAGTAAACAGAGTTATACAGAGTCTAGATATCTGCCCGCCAGGTTCTAGGTCTGATTCACTAAGATGGCTCATCTTATACGGAAAATGTGTTTCTCTCTGTGTGTCTGCCTACATGTGTGAAACTACTCATCTTCCATTGAAGCAACCTTAATCAAACGTTATATTTTAAATTTCGTTGATATCGACAAATAGGAAAAGACACAACTCTCGATACAAGCATGAATATCAATTAGTTCTGCATATCCTTCGCCTTGATTCTAAGGGTTATATTAATTGACAATAATATTAATGACGCAAGAGAAATGATGT
Organism: Periplaneta americana; assembly: GCF_040183065.1. Lineage (NCBI taxonomy): Eukaryota > Metazoa > Arthropoda > Insecta > Blattodea > Blattidae > Periplaneta > Periplaneta americana. The sequence continues at coordinate 164,235,265 of NC_091124.1, forward strand.
CCTAACATACTGCAGGATTACATGTTTGAGTACGACCTGGCTAGCCGAAAATTGAAGTGAAATTCGCGTTGAAGAAGACATTACCACTCTCCAACAACACCACAGACACCATCTGTATCAGGACTTTAGGCTTGTCCATGGATGGGCAACTCGTGCTCCCAAAGTGCTAAAAAAACCTTGAAAGAGAGAAAGGCAGACGGAGCCAGCCGTAGCAGTTACAAGTTGTTTGTAGTTTCGCTGCAAAAGCCACGGTGCGCTCTGGCGGCTCATGCAGGTGATCGTGATATCTATTCCATGATTTGAATTTCAGAATGACGCATGGTACAATAATTATAGTAATTTTAGACAGACTGTACCTGAACACATAACAAAATTATATTATTTTCTATCTTTGTAATTAGTTTAGTACTGGAAACACAAACTGAATACAACCTTTTCAAGATACAACAAATATAGCTGCAACACTTATTTATTATTACACTATTTGTTAACATTTCTTACTATATATATTATTTGAAACGTAGAACGCTAGAATTTACAAGTCTTTATACATTAAAGAGTATTCCTCTGTTCTCAAAAAGGTAATAGTCTGTATTCGCAAACAATAACAAATTCAAGGAAGTATTTTTTACATGTCACGGCAGATGAAATAAGCTTACTTCTGAGCTCTTTCTTTACTTTGAGAGCTTTTACACTTCTTTCTTGTATTAAACTCTGCCTGAAGCACATACAGAATATATGGAAGCAAAGAGTATATTTGGAAATTCTGACTTAGGCAACATTACGAACAGTTGGATTCCTGATTTTGCTGGAATCTGAGTGGCGTGCTGTTCTGTAAATTTATTAATTCGAGCTATAAATTTTGAGGATTTTCTATCGGCGTAAGCCAAAAAGATTTCAGAAAAATTTCGATTCCTTGTCAATTGTCACTGTTTCTCCAAACTTAGCAGTGAATCCTGCTGTAGATCTTGAAGTAGGGTCTTATATTTGATAAGACGATTTTCTTATCAGTCTTAAAGATAGTTTATAGTCGAAGAAAGTAAAGTTGTCTATGTTCTTAGCTAGTCGATTATATGTCGTGCAATTCTGTAACTCGCACGCACAACGTGCTAATGATATTTGATATCAGTCTCACCTTGTTGATATCTCATTTTTGCCTTTAGCTGTTCTAAAGCAGATGCAGACAGTATTTCTTTACTAAAACCTTCACTGTTTATTTGTAACATAAGATGTCATGAGTAAGAAAGTGTAATAGAATACAAGCTTTACCTCTCTTCTTAATAAAAAAATTCTCATTTTACTCGTAACTAAAGGGAAATGATCTGGGAATTATATTGTTTTTCACTTAAAACGAGCTGCCACTTACTGCAGACGCGATCGAACTTGTGTCTTAAAAGAACCGCACATAGGCAGTACAGGTAGTACAGAGTCCGTTCTATCTGCACTGAGATTGTGTTGACACTTTGAGAGCACGAGTTGCCCACCCATGGGCTTGTCTAATTCTTCATCTACTGATACTTCCTTTCAACAACTGTCGCCAGTTCTGCTGCTTAACAGTTCCATCTGGTTGCAAAAGAGTAAGAAAACTGCAAGACTCAGACGTCTGAAGACTATAAGAAAGAGCTGAAGGAGACTAAACAGCAAAAAACAAGTTAGGCTTGCTCACAGAAGAAAGCGAACTAATGCTCGGAGCGTAGGAAGAGAGAGCTAGTTCATCAAACAATCTGGACAATCAAAAAAAAAAAAAAACTAATGTGCCGCGTGTATTTAAAAGGTACGCAAAACGCGTCCTTGCAAGGGGTTGGGTACAAAACTAAATATGTGAGCTCCAAGCCTGTTGGCCACTAGTCTCACTCCGGGTTACGCTGCTCCACTGAAGGAGCTCTAGAACATTTTGAAGGGGAAGCCGAAATTGGACGTAACCTCTTAGGTACCACATACGCGAGGGGGGACGGAGATTTGATCAAGTGATTACGGAACGGGGCGAGGAGGAGATGGCTGGTGTTTGCCGTTAGGATGGCAAGACGCTGTCATCTGTTGTTCGATGACAAAGCATGTGAAGGCCGTCGGAAGAAGCGCCGTGAAATCTAAATCTGCAATTTGAGAGGTCCCTGTCCTTTCAAATTGCGACTAATTGAGTGACCTCGTACATTTAATAGACAATTTATAGGTTCTGAACTAGGGCATACGTCGTTTACAAGAAAAGGGGAATATATATGGGGAAGGGCATATAGGTCCGTGGCCCATTTCTTATAGGGCTCATCCCGACATTTGTCTTACGCCTTAGGAAAACCACGGAATACCTTAGGCAGGATGAGTTGTCTCATATATAAGAGACTAGCCAATTTGGCTATTATGTAGGAGGTGATTGTTGTCATGAGCCTTGTTGAATCGTCTCAATTTAGAGACCAGCCATTTGGCTTTATGGTGGCTCAATTACGAAGAGAGGGGAGAGATGTAATTATTAATTAATATAGAGTAATTAGGGAGATTTATGGGGATATGAGTGCAGGTCCGTGGCCCATTTCTTTTAGGGCTCATCCCGACATTTGTCTTAGCGCCTTAGGAAAACCACGGAAAAACCTTAGGCAGGATGAGTTATCTCAATATCAGAGACTAGCCAGTTGGCTCTTAGGTAGAATGACTCTATGAATCGATGGATATATACTAGGCCATTGGCTCTATGATAGTTCCATCGATCAACAAAAGTAGATATTTAGGGAGGGATTTTGTTTAGCCCAGTTAAGACAAGTCATTTTAAAGCGGTTGCACTATCCAAGGGTTACAGTTCTGCCACCTATCTTAAATATGGCAGAACCCGAATCACGCAAGTGAAGTAGGTAAGCATTAGATACATGCACATGCTAGAGAACTTCGTGTTCAGTTTGTTGGAGAATGCCAAAAAATAATGGTTTCACGAGGCATGTATGGAAAATGACACTGATGACAAATTCACATGAGACCAACGCGAGTAAGAGTATTATAAAATGTTTATATTTCAAGAGCAAGATTTGTGTTGTAAATTTTGGGTTTTAAAGTGTTTCCTATGTTTGTCATACTATGTTGAAATCTTCCCCATTATTTGAAAAGTCGACACTTCGGCATCAATATGTAATTTTATGTTCGACCATACCGAAATGTAGTAATTATACACCTGGTAGCAGACCTTTAATGCATGTCATTAACGTACACCTGCTCATTAAAGGTCAGGTCTTTCAGCCAATGACGACTCAGTTACAACTGTTCAGCCAGTGACAGGTCAGCTTTCTACCGTTATAAAACCGCAAGTATCGATTATTCTCGGATATGCAATCGAAAGAGAATTAGCGAAAAGTCACGGAGGCTGGAAATCCAATACTGTCGCAGAAGGTTATGTTCTGTTGCTATAATAATTAGCGTTAATTGTAAATAATATTCAAATAAATTCAATTTGTCATCTCGTTTTTCAATGACTAATTTAATTTCAATGTTATCTCTGTAGGTTCTTATGGCCTAGCAAGGTCAATGTGAACATCTGTTCCTCGGAAAAATCAATACTTTTGCGTCTGCGCACATCTCACAACATATGGGACATTGGTCAAGGTCAGATACAAATAAAATTAATAATATCAAGTTAGAAATATGGTCGAGCATAAAAAGTCGTATGAAACTCGCCTATAATGGTAATTAAGAAGCTCGTATGAAAATTATGAAACTCGCTTGCGCTCGTTTCATAAATATCCATACTCGCTTCTTAATTACCTTCATTATAGGCTCGTTGCATAATGTACTATTTAAATACAGTGATATAAAATGATCTCATTGACACCATATATGTGAAATGGAGAGAAAACATATCCATACATGTTAGGGAAAAAAATTAGGGTAAAATTTGCATAAATTGGTCCCCAAATTAACATTTTTCCTTAGCGTGTCGAGATGTCTCTGTACGACCCTATTAAAAACGAGGCATATCCGGTTTCCCGAGCCTATGTTCACGAGACTGGGTGAATGTCCCTTGTCATGTATTGTGTTGTCCCGTGTTGTTTCACCCTCTCTTATACCGCATTGCATTGTAAGTCGATAATACAAGGGGAGATAAAAATGATGAAGGAAGAACAAAGATAAAGCTAATATAGATTAATTACATTAATGCTGGAATATTCTACTTGTAAACGCCTCTTCCAAACATAAGGATAATTGGAATTTTGCTAACATGGTAGCTAAACAGTGTGAGAATGGACTATATAATCACATTTACAGCGTGAAAATACTGCTTGGTGTGATATGGATGCTGAATTGAATTGTGAGCTGTACTATAAGGATATAAAGAACAAAGCAAAGTTGTGTTGTTTCGTCTTAACCTAATAAAGGTCTTAAAATGGAGACGAGTAGTTCGGCGAAAATGCCCAAGTACTGGAACCCACCCTGCTATCCCCTAGAAACTAGCGTGACGAGCTCTCCATTTCGTATTTGTATAGAGGGATTGCCTATCACGTCCCACGTATTTATACAGCAATTTGTTACTCCCACACATTCAGCGTGGGAATCACATGTGATCATAGACAACATTTATTAGTATGTTGTCATATTCATTATGAAATTAAAACGTGTCAGTCAATTGTACACCACCCACCAAGAGCTCGAAGTGTGTGCGTGATGACGCGGCAGATTCTGTACAATGTGGCACCATCATGTCTGTCCTTCCTCAAGAAAGACGACATATAAAGCATGAGTCACTTTTAAGGAGAATTGTATCACATTTCAATTTTATCTTTCTACAAAAGCCGTCTTCCTTGGCGGCCTAAAGGTTATCTTACTATCTGAGGTTCGTGGTATTGAACGATAGATAGATATGCTTTATTGAGTTTGGCTTGTGTCTACAGACAATCAAACTAAGTCAAAATACAATCAAAATAAGTGAAAGTAATACATTCTTGAGCATACCATGAAAGTCACTTATTTTATAATATGGATGAGTAGTAAAATATATTCTTAATACAATCTTAAAATGTCTCGTATCCAAAATATTAACATCATTAGACTACATGTTATAAAACTTTATATTTTGTTTCAAAAATGGAAAATTGTTTTTTTATTCAAGTCTAATCAATGGTAACTGAAAATCATTACAATGTCTGGTAGCGTGCCTACGATAGTCTCTAAGTAAAGGAAGCTGAGATGCATTTCTTTTAACACACAACAAACATGCATAAATATAGAAAGATGGAAGTGTCATAATTTGATATCTATAAACAATGGTTTGCAATGTGCTACTTCATTACTACTGGATAAAATTCTTCTTTTGTAATATAAAAATGTCATTAATACGTAGACAATTTCCCCAGAGTCTAATACCATAATTCAAATGACAATGAAATAAGGCATAATATATTTTAACTAGCATGTCTTGTGCAATTATAGGTTTGATTCTTCGAAGAAGATACAATGTCTGTCATAATTTATTGTATAATTCATCAATATGCATTTCAATTTAACTTATTGTCAAAAGTAAGACCAAGAAGTTTATCATATTTAACTTCAATATTACACATTTTAAGTAATACATTTTGCGTCTTATCTTTGTTAACATACAAACCGCTGTTATAAAACCAATTTTCAGAAGCTTGTATTGTCTCATTAACTTTCAATTGCATTTCATATATTCTCAACAGTTATTATAAAAGTAGTATCATCTGCAAACATAATACATTCAGCAGTAGGTACCATAAAAGCAGGTAAATCATTTACACCAATTACAAATAATAATGGGCCCATAACTGAACCCTGTGGGACACCAGTTGTCATCGTTTTAAAATCCGACTAATTTTCTTTACAATAAACAGGCTGTAGTCTACCAGAAAGATAAGAGTTTATAAGCTTAAGTACAGGACAACAAACACCATACCTTTGTAACTTACCAATAACTACCTCATGGCTCAAACAATCAAATGTCTTCGATAAATCTATCATACTTATAATTATATTGTTATTTTTCTCCCAAGCGTCAATAATAGAAGTATACACATTCTCTAATGTATCAATAGTAGATCTATGTGGAAAAAACATATTGTAATAAAGAAAATAATGATTGCGATTAAAAAATTCATACAATTGTTTCTTCATAATATGTTCAATAATTCTGGATAAGATTGGTACCAGTCATAATGGACTATAGTTAATTATCTCATTTTTACTTCCGTTTCTGTACAGTGGTACCATTTTAGCTATTTTTAGTTCCTCAGGGAAGACAGCTTCAGAAAAATTTTGTTAATAATGTCAACTACAGGTATTGCAATTTATTACCTCTATGACCTCTTTTATAAACTTATTTGAAATATCAGAAATGTCTCTAGCAGCAGAATTACTCAGACTGCGGACAATGTACGAGTATATAACCTCAGAAGGTGTAGTATGAATCCAATATACCATTTTATCGTTGTTACTTGTTATATGACTAATAGCATTATTTACATTTATGTGAGTTACATTTTGTATTGATTTTACTGATGTTTAAAAAAAAACTCGCTAAAATTGTATGCTGTGAACGGACGATCTTCCACCGAACATTTGTTATTATTTAGAACTTCAGTTCTTAATATATTCCATGAAGCCATTTATTAGAAGATTCACTAATGTACCTTCCATATGCAGCTTTTTTGTGTTCCTAATTTTTAATTTGTATTTATTTCTCAATGAATTACATTCCTGGTAAACAGCAGTGTCTCCGATACATTTATATGTATTACTAGCCGTACCCGTGCGCTCCGCTGCACCCGTTAGAAATAAATATAAAGTAATTACATAATTAAAATTGGACATTTGATCCAGGGAACATTCGTGTTTGATAGAAGGATAAATCGTTTAATATGTTACTTAATTTAAATTGTATTTAAAATATTAAAATGCGATCATTTTGATCCAGAGACCACTCATTTGGTGCAATGAAAATTCCTTTAACATGTTTCTTAATTGTTATTACCAATTATTTTTGGAAAAGCGAAAATTAACAGAAAAATTTCGGCTACAGATTTATTATTATGTTTATATTATATTATATTATGAAAAAGTGTGTTGATAACGGATGTACTCGAATTAGAAAGTTTTTAATTTGTTGTGGGAGCTCTTGAATCTCAGGAGGAACAACTTTTACAACAGCGCAACATAATCTGCTTGGCTCATTACCCAATTTTTTTGCATTGCATTTATTGCATATGTATTTTATACATTTTAACACGATTCAATTGAGCATAGTTAAAATTTGAATTATAAAATAATGGATTGCTAAGCTAACGTATTATTACTGCATACTAAATCAATACACTCTCGTTGTTCGTTAATTCTCTGAGATAGAAATGAATATGTTCATAAACATTATTATAAGAAATACAGGAAATGAATATACAGAATAACCTATCAAGTTTTCTGTGCATAAGAAGCTATTTTAATCTTACCTGTCCTCAATTCACTCACAAGTTACTGTAATAACATTATAGCATTATGTCCATCCAGAGAAACTACACTTTCCAGTGATAAAATCATAATTATACAAATCGGTTAATTTAGCTTCCGATATTAGGCCTACTTCATACAAACACAGAAACATTGTCTGTAGGCTATGTTTCATAGCTTTCGATTGTTGTGTCCAAGGCCCCTTATAGACGAAGTCATTTGTTTTTTATTTCAATACACCGCCGTAGATGGCAGTTATTTTAATTTTAAAACTCATTTATCTCATTAAATATCAGTCCTATCAAAATTTTTCAGAGAATAAAACTTATCAGAAATCATTTTTAAAGAAACGTTTGTTATGTAACATATTTCACAAAAATCAATAATAAGCGATATATTTCGATTTATTTAATTCAGACCCCCTTATAACCCCCCTTTTAAATAACGTATTTTGAATGCCATATAGCCTATAATCTAAGTTACAACGAACTTAATTTATATTCCAATTTTCATCGAAATCGGTTCAGCCATTATCGCGTGAAAAGGTAACAAACATACAGACAGACAGACAGACAGACATACAGACAAAAATTTCAAAAAAGCGATTTTCGGTTTCAGGGTGGTTAATTATATATGTTAGAACCAATTATTTTTGGAAAATCGAAAATTACCAGAAAAATTTCGGCTACAGATTTATTATTAGTATAGATAAGTTACACTATTTTTCATATTTATCAATTCTATGTACATCAAACCAATTGACTCTAACCTTATCTATCTTATTTGAATTTAATACACTTTTTCCATCAATTTCTCTAATTGGAAAACAATGACTGAAAATATCCATAAATATTAACCAAAATACCTTAAAAGCTTCAACAGCCCTTTGTATCCAAACATCATAGGTTAAGTAAGCTACACATGACATGAAGTTTAGAATTGCTGAATCGTATGACCTTCGTATTCAATGGGTCTAATAATTGAATTTGTGAAAACTGGAGCTTGGAGAAGGCTGGCACGTGACAGAGAAGAATGGAGGAAGATGTTGGAGGAGGCTAGGGCCCGACCTTGGGCTGTTACGCCATTGTAGGAGTAGTAATAATTGAATTTGCCATTTTATATTAGTTGTTATTAGAATTACTATCTTGAATCTTGCGTACACTACTTTTAATACTTAAATACAAATGATTGATAAAATGGCAGACTTACTAGTGTGGCTTACAGCTGTTTCGATGTTCTGATGATGGTGTACAGTATACACCGAAACAGCTGTAAGCCACAAGTGCTTACATAATTAACACTAGTAAGTTTGCCATTTTATCAATCATTAGAATTTCTAATTGCAGGCTTAATTTCAATATCTAGAGCCATATGGTCAGCAATACCATACTCGCTCACACTTATAACAGTGAGGGTCTAGATCAGTTTTGCAGTTATCAATACAAGTGAATCCTCTTGTAGATAAAGTATTAGCACACTGCAAACCAAAATATTGTAACATATTTTCTAGCTGGTTAGTGAAAGTTGACTCAAATCTAACATCAATATTTAAATCCATACATAAAATAACATTCTTAATTTTACCACGTAAAGTATAAACATGTAATATAAATGATTCTAATGCATTAATAAATTGACTTGCATCTGAGCTTGGCAATCTATAGCCGCACACAATCAAAGTTTTAGTGTCAGGCAATATTACAGCGGCTAATTCTAACACTTTCTCAAAACAAAAGTTTCCAATATGAAATCTATCAAACAAAATATTTTCATGCACAAAGATTACTGTACCACCTTGTTTATAAACATTCCTACAGTAAATATAATCCAATACGTTATTACGTGGAGTATAAAACTCTACTTCACTGTCCTTCAACCAATGTTCACAAATACACACTGTATTATATGGAGCAGTATTTAGAATAATTTCTAGCTCATCGATTTTATTTCGTAAGTACTGTATATTAAGATAAAGTATTTTATAGTGATCTGGATTATTACCAATATCACTATTTCTCCTTGTGGATTCTTTGAGAGATGTGAAAATAACGTCTGATACAAGCATTAATGGGCCAAATACTAGGATCTAGAGCCGATTCCATATGCTCTTCATATATGTTAATTTTGAAAGATGCGTACAGGTCAGGATGGCTTTAATTTAGTTTTTCACACGTTACTTCAGGATACTTTTGTTTTAAAAATACACTCACTTCTTCTATCGTGGTTGTATGAGCTAACCTGTATACGTCCAATGAAATTACCTTACGTAAACCCTTTAACACGCTTGTTTCTGCACCACTATTATCATTTTTACCCTCCACTATAGCACGTCTTGTCTTTTTACGATTCACAATTTTGCTCCTGGGTTCTTGAGAATGTTCATCTGATTGGGATTGATTTTCACTTTCACAACTCTCGCTTACTTCACGTATAGATTGAGTTTTGTTTTTAAGATTTGTAACACTTGCACCAGTATTTGATTTCTTTGGAATCACATTTTGATCATTCTTTAAGGTTGTATCATCATACTGGGTAGCAGCTTACAACTCTTTGTGGACATTATACACAGACACCATATTCCCGACTTGGTTACTTAAAAGATCAATATGTTTCATTAGTATGTTAACTCTTTCTTGTAACTCATGAATAATTGAATGGCGAATTTTCAAAACGACTTAAGTCCACATTTTGGGGGTTTTTAGTTGAGAATATGATTATGTTACTGTGTGCAAGGGACATTGTTTAGTAGCAGAATGGCTTTAATCCATGACTTTTGTATAGTTTTTATTACCGACAGAATATTTGGTTAAGGCGTAAAACGACGAGTTAGTCCTGGACTTAAGTTGTATTTCCTGTCAAGTACTGAAAAAAACTTACATAATATGTAATTTTAATCATACACGCAGCTGTCAAATTGTTTTTTTGTCTATTATCATTGGTAATTCTTTCCGAACTTATCTCACGTTTACCATTCCTTCCAGTGCATCCTTCAGTAGGCAGTTCTATTCAGCCAGTGACACAATCAATTCCCTTTCTACTTCTTGATCATTTTCAGCATCATTCTTTCTCCACACTTTCCAACACAGTGAATCCAAAATTCAAGATATTCGTAAAATGCTTAAGTACATTCGTGATGAAGAAGATGTGAATTTTTACGAAAACATTATAGGATGGGGGACAACAAAGAATTGAAAGATGAAACTAAGCTGTGATCTCGTTATACTCCTAAGAGTTGTCTGTGCTCTTGTAATTATTAACAGATTTTTCAAAATAATGTTCTTCAACAATTGGCATAAGGTTATTTTATGATTTTGCTATAAATACATTTAGTTAACATCTTTATGTGTCAGTAACCTAATAATTATGATGCAGGATTGAAGTTAATTTTGCAAAACAACTTAAGTCCTGAAGATAATTACATTTTTTTGCGACCTGAAGACTACAAAAGTAAGAATTTTTATAATAAAACTACTTCTCTTACATATCTCTTACATATAAAAATTTATATTGTAACAACATATGGTTCAGCCAGGCTAAAAACAGTTTTCTTCAATTTTCTCAAACCTACTTCTAGGGACTTAATTCGTTTTGAAAATTCACCATTCAATTTTATTCTTTTGCAATAATATGTATTTGAAAATACGTACATCAATATTGTTATCTGATTCAGCACTTTCACTTAATATATCGAACAATTCTTTATCCTGATCGTCCTGATATTTTGTCATTAACTAATTCACAACACTTCAAAGTATTATCATATACTATATTAAAATTAGTCACAAGTTTAGCACAACTATTACGATAGTAGGAATCCCATAACATACATTTACAACCTTTAACCACCTTCGATTTACATCGTTTACACACTTGAGACATAGTCGTCGTATCCATATTACCGGCAACCATAACCAAATATAAGAGTATCACGTAGCACCACTGCCTTACGTCCGCTCAGCTCGGCAGCCGAAGTCCAAGATGGATGTTAAATGGTAATAAAATCTCTTGCATGGCTTTTTTTAGGAGGGAATTAAAACTGTAAGACATATCGTAGATTTACGACACGTAAAAGAACCCTGTCCCTGATAGAGAGCTACAGCAAAGTATGTCAGCCAACCGCGATGATGATGATGATGATGATGATGATGATGATGATGATGATAATAATAATAATAATAATAATAATAATAATAATAATGATTTTCCAATTCACTGCGCGCTAAAGCAAGGAGATGCACTATCACTTTAACTTTTGATCTTTGCTCTAGAATATGCCATTAGGAAAGTTTAGGCTAACAGAGAGGGTTTGGAATTGAACAGGTTACATCAGTTGTTCGTCTATGCGACTAACGTGAATATGTTAGAAGAAAATTCACAAACTATTAGGGAAAACACTGCAATTTCACTTGAAGCAAGTAAAGAGATAGGTTTGAAAGTAAATCCCGAAAAGACAAAGTATATGATTGTGTCTCGTGACCAGAATACTGTACGAAATGGAAATATAAAAATTGGAAATTTATCCTTTGAAGAGATGGAGAAATATAAATATACTGCTGCAACAGTAACAAACATAATTGACACTCGAGAGGAAATTAAACGCAGAATAAATAAGAGAAATGCTTGCAATGTTCTGTTGAGAAGCATTTGTCATCCAGTCTGCTCTCAAAAAAACCTGAAAGTTACAATTTATAAAACAGTTATATTACCTGTTATCCTGTATGGCTGTGAAAGTTGGACTCTCACTTTGAAAGAGGAACAGAGATTAAGGGTGTTTGAGAATAAGGTGCTTAGAAAATATTTGGGGCTAAGAGGGATGAAGTTACAGGAGAATGGAGAAAGTTACACAACACAGAACTGCACGCATTGTATTCTTCACCTGACATAATTTGGAATATTAAATCCAGACATTTGAGATGGGCAGGGTATGTAGTGCGTATGGGCGAATCTATAAATGCATATAGAGTGTTAGTTTGGAGGCCAGAGGAAAAAAAAACTTTGGGGAAGCTGAGACGTAGATGGGAGGATAATATTAAAATGGATTTGAGGGAGGTGGGATATGATGATAGAGGCTGGATTAATCTTGCACAGGATAGGGACCGATGGTGGGCTTATGTGCGGGCGCAATGAACCTTCTGGTTCGTTAAAAGTAGCAACTAAACTAAATAATAATAATAATAATAATAATAATAATAATAATAATAATAATAATACCTATTCAGATCTTGGTATAACAAAAATTCAGCTGTCTGTTACTGGTTTCTCCTAGTGAAACGCTTGTTCAACAATGAACAATAACAACAATGAAAATAAAAGATAAATTACAGAAGCACTTAAATACTACTTATTTCGCTCAAGTAACAATGCACCAATGGACTGAAAGAATCCGTTGAATTTCAATCAATTAGAGTCAACTATCATTGCAATATTATCAATAATTTCATATTGTCACTTTTGTTTTGTATCTTGCGATTCGCATTTGTTTTCATAAATCAATGAGGAACACCATAACCTAACTTATAAGGCCGTGTCTCAAAGCTATATCTACAATCTGAATGTGAAGCCAGAAGTCACCATCCAAAGCTACATAGTGTATAGCGATCAAGTCTGTAGTAGCTAGTAAACGAAAATGCTTGCTTGATTGCTGACTTGTACACTAAACAAACATGGATACCTCATTAGCAATTGGGGTTATGAAATCTGAAGATGCTTTGGAAGTAAAATGTAAATACGATGTAGAATAACATGCTAACTTTGTCATTGTTATTGCCTGCTTTACATTTTTTAAATATTGCAATATTTCTGGCCCTTATCTTTTCCACATATTTAGATTTTTGACAGCAAAACGTGATTTTCATAGATGAGGAGCTTTTTTCAAAAGTTAATATCTCCAGTTTTTTAAATTTCACAGGAGGAACAAAAACTATATTCGTTGTTAAAATTCACCTTTTTCTTCGAAAAAAGTGCAGAACTATAGAACTTTGTGCCTTGATTTTGTTTCCAAAGTTTTGATTAGGCAACTTTTTCATTGTTATTTAATTTTGAAAAAAAAATGGGGATATTAAGTTTTGAAAAATAAGAGTGGAGTTATTAACTTTGAAAAAAAAATAGAAAAAATGGATGGCAATATTAAGTTTTTGAAAAACAAAAATTAGAAAAGCACGAAAACAGCTGTTCAGTATTTGAAAATACTTTCATGAACAATTTGAAACTAAAATAATTATCAAATAACAAAATGAAACATTTTAACAGATTTGAAACACAAAATTATTTTTTCTGATTCTCTGTCTCCTTACATTTCTCAATAGGACTGTCCCCTTCAATAAGAACTTCCGCTTTTCGGTTGGATGTGCAGTATTTCCATGTCAACACACTAGAGCAATATGAAATATACAGACACACGAAAACACACCCCAACGATATTCTCAACACACAACTCAATTTCAAAACACATACACTCTTTGACTCTACACTACGAACGCACCCTCACAGGAAACAAGAGGCGCCAAGACCAACAACGACCAGTTCTGAAGATGACCCAAAATAGGTCGAAACATGTTAACAAGATACGTTAAAATTTAACAAAAGAAAGTTATTATCATACATATTCCGAAGTGATACAGTGTTAAAAGTTGTGTAATCAAGTTGTTAATTCTTAGTTGAGTTGGAATTCACAATCATGAAATACAAGTTTCATAACCCATGTTTTCTTTGTCATAATTTTAAGTGTGGTAAAGGTATCTTACAAAGTGTAACATACCTCGAAATACTGTGTAAATCACAAACAATTTTTGTTACATTTGTGATTAATTAACTTTGAATGCACACAGGTGAACTTTACTACAGTTAAAAGAGCTTACGAGTGTTATTTTGATTGCAAGTTGATGAGGACAGGAACTGGGTCCCTGAAATCTGTTGTGCTCCCGGTAATTCTATTAGCCTGACTGGTTGACTAAAAGGATCCGGTCATATGCCTTTTCCAGTTCCAATGATATGCCGGGAACCTAAGGATCATTCAACAGACTGTTACTTTCTAGGAACCACAGATCAAAAGATTCCAGAGAAATTCTCAGCGAGCTGATTCAGAACTATAATGTGATGGGGTGTCATACTTACTTACTTACTGGCTTTTAAGGAACTCGGAGGTTCATTGCCGCCCTCACATAAGCCCGCCATTGATCCCTATTCTGAGCAAGATTAATCCATTCTCTATCATCATATCCCACCTCCCTCAAATCCATTTTAATATTATCTTCCCATCTACATCTCGGCCTCCCTAAAGGTCTTTTTCCCTCCGGCCTCCCAACTAACACTCTATATGCATTTCTGGATTCGCCCATACGTGCTACATGCCCTGCCCATCTCAAAAGTCTGGATTTAGTGTTCCTAATTATTCAGGTGAAGAATACAATGAGTGCAGTTCTGTGTTGTGTAACTTTCTCCACTTTCTCCATTCTCCTGTAAGTTCATCCATCTTAGCCCCAAATATTTTCTAAGCACCTTATTCTCAAACACCCTTAATCTCTGTTCCTGTCTCAAAGTGAGAGTCCAAGTTTCACAACCATACAGAACAACCGGTAATATAACTGTTTTATAAATTCTAACTTTCAGATTTTTCGACAGCAGACTAGATGATAAAAGTTTCTCAACCGAATAATAACAGGCATTTCCCATATATATTCTGTGTTTAACTTCCTCCCGAGTATCATTTATATTTGTCACTGTTGCTCTCAGATATTTGAACTTCTCCACCTCTTCAAAAGATATATTTCCAATTTTTATATTTCCATTTCGTACAATATTCTCGCCACGAGACATAATCATATACTTCGTCTTTTCGGGATTTACTTCAAACCTATCTCTTTACTTGCTTCCAGTAAAATTCCCGTCTTTTCCCTAATCGTTTGTGGATTTTCTCCTAACATATTCACGTCATCCGCATAGACAAGCAGCTGATGTAACACGTTCAATTCCAAACCCTCTCTGTTATCCTGGACTTTCCTAATGGCATACTCTAGAGCAAAGTTAAAAGATGGGGTGTCATATTTCTCAAAATAATGTTTTAGGTTTTCATCTATTTTTTCTTTACCCAAAACCTTTGGGTAGTGAGCGACGAACATGGGCAGCGTTTTCATCAGGATTTTTCTGAAATTGAAAGGCACTACCAGGAAAAATGGATCCCAAATATTGTCAGACACTCAAAAAAGATGTTTCTCAAGCGAAGTATAGCCTAAAATCTAATTCACACACATTTTAGGTAAATAAATATGATTTTAGGTAAAATATTACGAGGTATAAATGCTAGAAAAGTCTGAAGTACATTTCATAAAATTACTCAAAAACCCTGGAAGATAGAAACATTTTGAAAACAGATCTGAAATCAGCATGAAAATTTCTACAAGAATCAGCAATTCTTTATCTTTTAACAAACATGTGTTTAATTTTGTTGACCAGTGTTATTCTTTTGATCGAATGTCCCGCAGCTATACTGACAACTGGTGAACAATGAGTTCCAACCTTAATCTTAAGTAGTCGTTTCACTGAATATTTTGGCCTGCCCTGTCCGGCACTCACTGCAGTTTGGAACGTCAATATGGTCCATGAACCGACGAACGAGAGTTCCATTTTGTGCGAGCAAAACATGGGGGCGTGCTAAGTGGCTAGTGTTGTTGCTGCTTATCAGCGCCGTGATAAAGACGTGATTAAAGCTTTATTAAACGATCTTCTGTCTCCACCCAGCGCGGTAGCTTGTTAGCCTACTAGCGTGTCTGCCTCATATTCAATTTCTAAGTGATGCAAATCATTTCATCAGGTAGTTTGTTTGCCCCCGTCTCAGGAGAGTAAAACGACTCAAAGTCATCACATGTATGTTTATGGGAAGTAAATAATACATTGAGATCGTAACAAGTAAGTTTGGAGTTGAATTCACAGGCTACCTTAGTTCAAAATAATGCACAGTGGGCCAGAATTTCATTCTAGCTTAGTGCTGCTTATGATTAGGTTTTCTCCGGAGCGGTTGTTTGCGCGCTTTTAATCGGAGATCTCCGAATTACCTCCGATTGATGCAGCGCAGGTTGTATATGTGTTGTGGCGCAGACAAACGCTTTCCCCTGAGTATTCCTTTAATCGCATCAGGTAGTGATTCGAGTCAGCTGAAGGCAGCATATCTTTTAAAATTAAGTTGTAATTTGTTGTTTTTTATTCTCTCTTTTATATTTATGTCTCTCTTTTTTTCTTCGTTTTTTTTCTTGTTTTTCTTGCGTTATCTGACAGATTTTTTTTTCTAGTTTTGAAATTATAGTATATGTGGAAAGGCGTATTAGTTTTATGTCATTGATCAAATTAATAACATTCAATCTAACTGCAAAACTAACGCAGAAGTAAAGCTTTTCAGTAGCTAATGTAAACATTTATACTGCAGTTCTCCTGGAAACACTCGTTTATTCGCAATCAGTTTTTGTCAATTATTATTCTAATCGATTTAGTTTAACGTAAAATATATTAAGAGAGCTTCAGAATGGAACAAAAAAAACGTGTGGTATCAATGGCTTAAAGTTTACTGGCTAAACAAATTTATTCAGATTCTTCACCGGACAGGATCCTTGTGTTAAAGGGTGTCAGGATTTGAACTGCCTCTCCTAAAACACGCCACTCTTTCCCTATAATAAAAATATAAGCGGATATCAACTTAAGGATAATTGTAATTATATTATTACCACACGTTTCTTTAGTTTCATTTAGAAACTCAATATTTTAATGTAAACAGTAAAATAAAACTAAAGTTCTCTAAACAGTAAAATAAAGGGTGCGTCAGAAAGAACGGATAGATTTCAAACTATCGATACGCAACGAGGAGAGAGATATAGTGAGGGGGACCACGACTGTTGGGTCAGCCATAGAATGCAGTTTCAGTTGAGAATATGGTGTTGGTCTGGTGTACAACGTGCTTTCGTCGTAGAGACATTTTTGAAAAATGAAGAGTCTGTGATCGCCACTCAGGACTCATTTCGACATCGGACGTCACGCTAGGATTCCAACTCGGAATACAATTTTGCGGTGGGTGGCTTCATTTCGTATCACAGGTTCAACATTAAAGAAGAAATCACCTGGACGAAATTCTATTGCACTGAGATTGTCCGAGGCTACGGTAAGATCTCGCTCCCTGCGACTTCTTTCTTTGGGACCATTTGAAGGCGTAAGTTTGTAAACATCGATCACATACACTGGACGAACTGGAGACAGCGATTCGTGAAGAAATCGTGGCAATTGCACCAGCTATGACTGTGAAAGTGATGGCGAACATCAGAAAACGATCAGAAAACGCCTCGATGCCTGTATTGAAAGCCAAGGACATCATATGGATAATGTTGTTTTCTATAAATAAACTGCATGTATTGGTGAATATGTTGATAACAATAAATTTTTGATTTGATGAATCTTTACAATTTTCTTGCCATGTGAAATCCATCCGTTCTTTCTGACGCACCCTGTATAAATCAAGTTGTCTTTTAAATATTTCATGTTTTTTTTATTGCCTCGAAAGTTACATTTTAGACAAATTTCAAGACTTTTTTCTGTAATGTGGGCCTCTGGGAACACTAGCACTAAAACAATTTAAAAAGAAATCGTATCAAATGTTTTGCGTAATTGTTTTCATCAAGTTCGCGATTGTGCGATCGCTTCAAATGGTCTAACAAATTCGAAGTTCCACCACACTTAGGGTAAATTTGCCCACAAAGTTTACAGCGTACGACTTTATTATTACCTTCAACTAAATTAAAAAATTTCCATGCAACGGATATTCGATTTGGTACCATTTTATTCCACTCACAACTACCGTCAGTCCGTACGCGTCGGTCGTCCTTGAGCTAACTGTCGCTTCGCTCCGAACCACCGAATCCCTCCGTATATCCCCTGCTCCACCTACGGTAGTACCGGAGATCACCGGTGGAGAGTTTTATTCGTAATCTCCGATTCCTCCGCGGTAGTAGTCACTCCGATGAGCAGCACTGTTCTAGCTGGAAAAAATTATATTTTTCAAAATCACTGAAGTTGGTGTTTTTACACTGTACATATTAATCTCATGTCTGCACTTCACAAATCCGCAACGGAGAAAGGGATTCGGAAAGATAAACAACAGTAAATACATGGCGGAAGTTGATGACTGATAAACACCCGGACGGTCCGCAAACAGTTGTGAGCTGGAGCGATGCAAGGGAAGATCGTTCTATGTTGTGCTTAGGCAAAATATTTTTTAAATTCCACGTGGAAAGTCTGTCCAAAGGTGTGTACTTCTGGTTCATATAAAGTTTAATTAATTTATCCCATGTTAATACTGTAATAATAATAATGTTCGAAATTACTGAAATGAAAATTGAATTTGCCTTCTTTGCAAGGACGAGTTTTCGCGTACCTTTTAGGTCTCTTCCCCCATTTTCCTCTCCTTCAATCCAATTCAATTGGACAGCCGCCGGCGTAGCTCATGAATATCGCATTTGCCTGCTGATCCGGAGTTCGGAGTCGCGCTTAGGCGTGGGTTCGATTCCTGCTTGGGATGATTACCTAGTTTTGACTTAGGAATGTCACAGTTGTTTTGAAACTGAAAAAATGAAGGACATTAACTCATCTGTTTCATCCGTGACAAAATGTAACATCCGTGACATGGAAGGAACAGCTATAAAATATTTATCGATTATGTGTTTCTGAACTAATTTGGATGCCATGAGAATTGCATAACTTTCATATGGATACTATGAGAATGAATCTCTTTTTGATTGAGGCAGAGACGCGAGTTGTACACTTATTTTTAATAAGGTGTGAAGTGAGTTGACAAATCTTGTAACATCCGTGACGGAACCTTTTCTTTATTTTCAGCAATAATAATAAATTTTATTCAAACAACTATTTTCTGTAAAATGATACTGATTTTCTAAATTGATTCTAATAATAAAAGTTGACAAAAGTCATTCCATTTTCAATATAAATAGAGTTTGAAAATAATAACATCCGTGACAACTGGAATGGCTGTTTTTCCTTTGCCCTACATTCTCTCTCAAAGTGACAGTCCAAGTTTCACAACCATAAAGAACAACCGGTAATATAACTGTTTTATAAATTCTAACTTTCAGATTTTTTGACAGCAGACTGGATGATGAAAGTTTCTCAACATTATTGAAATAATATGGTATAAAATTATATAGCTAAAATATCACAGGCTGTCTTATATTTACTCATTATACGACACAATGTTGAAGATGATGATAATAATGATAATAATAATAATAATAATAACGATAATAATAATAACGATAATAATAATAACGATAATAATAATAATAATAATAATAATAATAATAATAATAACGATAATAATAATAATAACGATAATAATAATGATAACGATAATAATAATAACGATAATAATAATAATAACGATAATAATAATGATAACGATAATAATAATGATAACGATAATAATAATAATAATAACGATAATAATAATAATAATAACGATAATAATAATGATAACGATAATAATAATAATAATAATAACGATAATAATAATAACGATAATAATAATAATAATAACGATAATAATAATGATAACGATAATAATAATGATAACGATAATAATAATAATAATAATAACGATAATAATAATAATAATAATAACGATAATAATAATAATAATAATAACGATAATAATAATAATAATAATAATAATAACGATAATAATAATAATAACGATAATAATAATGATAACGATAATAATAATAACGATAATAATAATGATAACGATAATAATAATGATAACGATAATAATAATGATAACGATAATAATAATAATAATAACGATAATAATAATGATAACGATAATAATAATGATAACGATAATAATAATGATAACGATAATAATAATGATAACGATAATAATAATAACGATAATAATAATGATAACGATAATAATAATAACGATAATAATAATAATAACGATAATAATAATGATAACGATAATAATAATAATAATAATAATAATAATAACGATAATAATAATAATAACGATAATAATATTGATAACGATAATAATAGTGATAACGATAATAATAATAATAATAACGATAATAATAATGATAACGATAATAATAATGATAACGATAATAATAATAATAATAACGATAATAATAATAATAACGATAATAATAATGATAACGATAATAATAATGATAACGATAATAATAATGATAACGATAATAATAATAACGATAATAATAATAATAACGATAATAATAATGATAACGATAATAATAATGATAACGATAATAATAATAACGATAATAATAATAACGATAATAATAATAACGATAATAATAATGATAACGATAATAATAATAATAATAATAATAATAATAATAATAACGATAATAATAATAATAATAACGATAATAATAATGATAACGATAATAATAGTGATAACGATAATAATAATAATAATAACGATAATAATAATGATAACGATAATAATAATAATAACGATAATAATAATAATAACGATAATAATAATAATAACGATAATAATAATGATAACGATAATAATAATAATAAATAATAATAATAATTATTATAATAATAATAATAACAATAAGTTAAAACTAACTGAAAGTAGCTTCTAGTAATTATACTAATTAATATAACTAGTAGAAGCTGCTTTCAGACAGTTTTAACTTATTATTTTAATAATTGAATTAATATTATTATAATAAGTATTATTATTATTTTTATGCTCGACCATGCCGAAATGTAGTAATTATACACCTGGTAGCAGTCCTTTAATGCAGGTCATTAAAGTACACCTACTCATTAAAGTGCAGGTGTTCAGCCAATGACAAGTCAGCTTTGTACCGTTATAAAACCGCAAGCATCGATTATTCTCGGATATACAATCGAAAGAGAATTAGCGAAAAGTCACGGAGGCTGGAAATCCAATACTGTCGCAGAAGGTTATGTTCTGTTACTATAATAATTAGCGTTAATTGTAAATAATATTCAAATAAATTCAATTTGTCATCTCGTTTTTCAATGTCTAATTTAATTTCAATGTTATATCAAAGTTAATATTTAGTTTACTCTGTAGGTTCTCATAGGCTATCAAGGTCAATGTGGACATCTGTTCCTCGGAAAAAATCAATACTTTCGCGTCTGCGCACATCTCACAATTTACGAGGTATTGCTCAAGGTCAGTTAGATACAAATAAAATGAATAATTTCAAGTTAGAAACTTGGTCGAGCATAAAAAATCGTATGAAACTCGCCTATAATGGGAATTAAGAAGCTCGTATGTAAACATCCATACTCGCTTCTTAATTACTATCATTATAGGCTTTTTGCATAATGTACTATTATTATTATCATTATTATAAATTGTAAGAAGGAAGTAAACTATTAAAGTG
This sequence comes from Periplaneta americana, assembly GCF_040183065.1. Taxonomy (NCBI): domain Eukaryota; kingdom Metazoa; phylum Arthropoda; class Insecta; order Blattodea; family Blattidae; genus Periplaneta; species Periplaneta americana. Next base: position 164,257,140 of record NC_091124.1, read on the forward strand.
CAATTATATAGAGACCACAGAAGAAAGAAAATAGAAAGTCTGTGTAAGAACTGCTGTGACGGCGATCCTGCAGCTGCGGGACAGAGAAATTCTACAGAAGAGGAATGTCAAGGTAGATATTTATGGAATGGGAACCGAAAAGGCGGGAACACATAAAAAATTCCTCTTGCTGATTGAAAGAGTTTCTAAAAAATTAAAGACCAGCTACACTAAGTTTCCTACCTTGCGGTCAGATGTCTCTGCAGGAAAACGCTCGTTAGAGATAGAACATAATATAGAGGTCCTCCTTGCAGGACAACGCATAAAACAATGTAGATAGTATGAGGCTGGGCAACATATACTGTCCTTAAAACATGCAATGAGAATAAATACACAGCACAGGCGTCCATACTTTATTTGCTTTACTTTAGTACGTTTGTTAATGGAGCCGAAATCATGGTTTTTAAGTGGTGTCTCCCAGCCCTCATTTTGAAAGATATGATGTATACGCCTGAAGAAGTGCAATATTAAGTAGAAATTCAAAAGTTAATTCTAAAGTTTGACTTAGTTCTCCATATTGGCTATGGACTATAGAAGATTGTACAATACTTTTTTTTTCATTAAAATCCTGGACAGAATCAGATAGACGGACTTGAGGTTTTGAACTACGTATGATTAGATAGCTTACCGAATACGTTTCATGTTAGTTTTGGTTCCGGAGCATAACTGTAGTATGTTCTATTTCCTTATTTAGGAAACAAACAGAAAAGTAAACGGAATAAGCTATACTAATAATAAATCTGTAGCCAAAATTTTTCTGGTAATTTTCGATTTTCCAAAAATAATTGGTGTTAACATGTATATTAACCATCCTGAAACCGAAAATCGCTTTTTTGAATTTTTTTTTTTGTATGTCTGTCTGTCTGTCTGGATGTTTGTTACCTTTTCACGCGATAATGGCTGAACAGATTTCGATTGAAATTGAAATATAAATTAAGTTCGTTGTAACTTAGATTTTGGGCTATATGGCATTCAAAATACTTTATTTAAAGGGGCCTGAATTAAATAAATCGAAATATCTCGCTTATTATTACTTTTTGTGAAAAATTTTACATAACAAAAGTTTCTTTAAAAATGATTTCCGATAAGTTTTATTCTGTGAAAAATTTTGATAGGACTGGTATTTAAGCATATATAAGACTTTTAAAATAACAATACACATTTTCACCGCCGCCTCAGATTATAGCGTTGTTTTTCCTGCAGTAACTCCTATGTTCAAAATATAAAATTTTTGATTAGGAAAAAAAAAAACACATTTAGTCATTCCATGGCAATAGTACATAGGAGATCGTGAATTCTTACATTTTCGAAAGAAATAAATATAATTACATATCACTATATATGCTGTATCACTATTTAAGTTATTTGAAGGGTTCAGAACCATAGTGGACCAAGCGCCATTTACTGAAGACTTAGAAAACAAGGGTTAAAATTAAGTTATTACCATAATTCAATGGAAACATATAGATAGTAATATAAAGTATACACATTAAAACTAAAAGACATGTCAATCTTCATTAAACTATGGTTGCATGTAATAACAATTAAGAAACATGTTAAAGGAATTGTCATTGCACCAAATGAGTGATCTCTGGATCAAAATATTCGCATTTTAATTTTTTAAATACAATTTAAATTAAGTAACTTATTAAACGATTTATTCTTCTATCAAACACGAATGTTTCCTGGATCAAATGTCCTATTTTAATTATGTAATTACTTTATATTTATTTCTAACGGGTGCAGCGAAGCGCACGGGTACGGCTAGTATGGAATAAAAACATAACAAAAGAAACAAAATAAATTATATCGATTGCTAAGAACTCATACTTCGCATCTGTAAATTTGCAGGTAAATAAAAACTTAAAAAAATTAATTTTTCTCAAAATAGAGAAATATCTGAAGGACAGGAATTAACTAATGAAACATTAAATTATATATTGGAAATGAAATTAGGCATGAACATGATAAGAAATGTCTGAAGAAAAATATTCAAAACAAATATTAGGACGGATGATGTTTTCTGCTCCTCTCCCCCCATTGCCCAGAATCAAAAGAAGACGGCAGCGGACACGAAGGAAATCAGAATTTACTAAATGATGGGAAACATTTTGTTTACAGAAAGTGATGTAACAGATACGAATAGATTTCAGAATCAACAACTGACCATTTCTTAAGATGATGAGTAAAAATAAATGTAAAAACAAAAATTCATCGTCCTCGTCCCGGTTTGAACTACACTACTAGAACCAACTACACCACCGAGAACGTTGCGTACAAGTGACGTGGATTGAACCATTGTTTCTGCGCATGGCCATAGTAGTAATGCATGGCGTTGATAATTTTCGTGTGACGTAGAATACAGTCATCACCGTCACAGACTTGAGTCAATAGCAGTCACATTATAATCATGACCGAGTGGTCGATGGACTCTACGCAAGCAGGTCTTCGCTCCGGAGGCCTAAATTAATATTTGAAACTTCCTCGTCTAATCGATAGGTGAGTGCTCAGTGAAAAGCGTCACTGCGTCCACTGATGCACTTGCAGACAACAATGGTTTGTCGTGTCTGAATTAGAACAGGGTTCGATTCTGGGAAGATCCTATGTCACTTTTGTTGGAATGGAGTCTAAAGCGCACATTTTCTCCATCATTTTTATTTATCGTGACATTATCATTTGACCATTGCTCTATTTTGCAATGTCTTCATCTCAATGTCTCTGAAAAAGATCAATATTTGGAAAGGGGAGTAAATGCGTTGCCAACAATACATATACAGGGACATAATTTTATTTTTACTTCAATTTTTATTGTACCTGAGTTTTTGAATGTACTTCACTCCCATCCTTTCTACTAACGAAGTTCAACCGTCCTGCACACAGATCCAAGACCGCATATACAGTCATAGTAGCCTTACGGCCATAGTAAACAGTACGTTCCAAAATATGTTCGTGTTTTCCAGTGACGAAAGAGCTTTCAAGATTGGATCATTTTCGCACAGGTACCGTCGTCCATTTGCCTACGTCGTATCCCGGTTTCCCCCACCTGCTTTTATTCGCCAGCTAGTGTCTGGGCTGTCGTCTTAGCTCTTTTGTGAGAACATTAATTTCTGTTAGGAATTGGACGTCTACGCAATATTATACAACTGTTTAAAACATCTTAAATAAGAGTCGTGGAAGGGGGTAGACAACGGCGTTGATCCAAAGATATAGCCAAGTTAATAATAAAAATGTTAGTAAAAATAAAATGATGTCCCTGTACAAGCTACGCCTACAGCTCTTTTTCCACCACAAATTTTATTGAATCAGTCGGAGAGCTGAATCTTTAGAAAGAAACATTACTACTTAGAGTCGGCTTGGGTAGCGTAGTTGGTATAACGCTGGCCTTCTATGCTCAAGGTTGCGGGTTCGATCCCGGCCCAGGACGATGGCATTTAAGTGCGTTTAAATGAGACAGGTTCATGTCAGTAGATTTACTGACATGTAAAAGAACTCCTGCAGGACAAAATTCCGGCACACCGGCGATGCTGATATAACCTCTGCAGTTGTGAGCGTCGTTAAATAAACCATAATTTAAAAATTTTACCATTTAGAAGTCAGAAAGCAATATAATTTCTACAACGGTTAAAATGTTTAATAACTTTAGAGTTGGTTTTATTTGTTTTTACGGCAGCAATTATCTGGAGACTATAGGGAAAATAAGCGGGAGCCAAACATGATACGTTTTTCGAATCATTTTCATGTTTGGACGTTTTACTCTAAAATAGTTGCTAACATTAGAATGAAAAATATTACATACCATCTTTATTGGAAAGCAATTAATAGTAAATAAATGCAGAAATAAATTTAGCGTATGCACATTTCTCAAACAACTGTCACATGCAGTGGCGGTTCTTCGGGGGAGGATAGGGAGGAACGTCCTCCTCACATTTTTCTTCTTTTGAAAGTAAATACCAAATGAAATATATGCCTTGAAATTCGAGAAAGATTCGATAATTTTTAAGTTCATAGCTATAAGAAAACCTCGGTTGGTCGAGTTTTAAACCACGCGCACTCATGTGCTACTAGAAAACTGTGAGAACGATGCGAGATTGTTTGTGTGGAGGAAAGTCAATCCATTCCTCCTTTACTGCAGTTAACACACATAGACAACAGCGCGCTAGCGGCCAGAGAAAGAAGCGGAGTTTTAAAGCAAGTAAATGAACGGATAGGGAGAAGATCCTCCTCTGAATCAGCGCATAGGCGGGAAATAGGATCCAACTGGCCTTGTAGCAAGCTCGCTACCGCTGCCATCTAACGATGCGGCATTCAACCAGACTATAACACGTCATCTAGGAGGAGACACAATAAAAACAGTTTTAACGCAAAGCTATGAAAGACACCACATAAACTTTTTTAAAAATTATAAATCAAAATATATTCATTGCACTTTATATAAACTATATTCATGGTTTGAAACTTTCGAGGATATCTGGAAGTTGAAGTTGGATTTATATAAAACAAAGAGGAAGTAGTTCTAAGTTAGTATCGCAGATCTTTTTGAACTCTGAAATTCACTTCCATTCACTGTCTACTAGACAAGTTGTCAGTTTTGTACAAATATATTTGAAATTGAAGGTACTGCAAACTACATTACTTTAACATAAAAAATTAATCTGCCACCGGTAGTTTTGAACAATAATGGTAGTATGACTTTACAAGAACTGATATTCTTCAAAAGCATGTGATACTGAACTTGTAAAATGTACGTGTGGCAACACAGACCACGTGGGTGAGTGCAGTGTTCTCGCTTTCCTAACTGATTATTTCTCATTCCCATTTTCGTAAAACGGTTCCGGTTACGTGTTAGTAGCTAGTCTCTTCCAACACGTGTGATGCTGTAGAGTGCGTGAAAAATGCTGCGAGGTTGTGAATTTCCTTGTAATTGTTAATTTGTGCAATTATTCAACAATGAATGGAAGTGAAAACATATTATATTTTGGACAATTTAGGAAACTCAGTTTACAAAAACAGATTATTGCTATAAAAAGGGAAGACCAACTAACACTACCTGGTCTTACATGTATGCATGTAGGCTAATTTGTAGCAAGTTTCTTTCAAGAAGGTGTCATTTTGCACTGTTAACTTCTTTCCTCCTCTTAAGAAATATGCGGGAGCCGCCACTGTGTCACAATACAAGGAATTAAAGGAGATAAATACGAAAAAGCAGCCAAATTCAACGAAATGTTGCTAGAAAAATATATCGTAACTTAATTACTATAACAATAATTCTTGAATATTACAGGAGCTTACTGTTAAACAATCTTCATTTTTTACACCGCTAAACAATCGTAGATGTCAGAAGTCGTCGTGTCCTTGAGGAGAAGCCTTACTCTTCAAATGGTCTTACAAACTGAAATGCAATAACTCATGCAGAGCTTCACGTTCGACTGACTGCACCTTATGACATATTCAGACGGCTGGGGTAAAAAAGTCTTTCAGCCTACCCGAAGATAGTCTCCCTTCAGCTTCCGCTAGTATTGCGTAACAGCAAAACACTTCACACAAAGATATCTCACTTCACAGTTCTCCAGTTTGCAGCAATTCTGTGTTCTGTTTCTCTGTTTAAGTTCTTGCGCACAGGTGCATTGCTAGCCGATAGGCTGGAGTCTAGTTTTATCCACGAACGAGGCCTAGGTTCAACTACAGAGGTGTGAAAATTATTAGAATAATCTTAATTTTAAAGTAATTTCAAAGGCATATTGGTTCCGTTAAGTTCAATGTTAATTGAAAAATGAGTTCTATTCAGTCAATACTTAACATAAACACAATAAAACATGTTATAATAACATTTACACAGATTTTAAAAACAAACGTTTTCGCCAATTTTGATTGGCATCTTCAGGTCGTATAGGTCGAATGGAACATGTTATAAAAAGTGAATACTTGGTATATGACGTTAAAAACCAAAGTTACAACTGTAATATTCTATTCTCTGTTTTTAAGTGATATTGCAGTTGTAACTTTGGTTTTTAACGTCATATACCAAGTGTTCACTTTTTATAACATGTTCCATTCGACCTACACGACCTGAAGATGCCAATCAAAATTGGCGAAAACGTTTGTTTTTAAAATCTGTGTAAATGTTATTATAACATGTTTTATTGTGTTTATGTTAAGTTATTGACTGAATAGAACTCATTTTTCAATTAATTTTAAAGGTTTTTTTAATAGTTTCTTCACAAATATTCATTGAATTGATGAATATTGGTATATAATATTACTATACTGATGTACGATATACTTACTACTAACAATGCCGGAAGCATTGCTGTACATTGGTATTTTTCTTATTTCACAATTGTTATGGGAATTCAGAAATTATTGTATTATGTTGGCGGAATTGGAAACATAAGAAATTAATTAAGAAATGCTTTAAACAAATTGTTCTTTGCGTTTACATTGTTGTGAAGGTTCAAATGAACGTATACATCTGTTTTGTGCATATAATTTTTTATGTTTCCAATTCCGCCAACATAATATAATAATTTCTGAATTCCCATAACAATTGTAAAATAAGAAAAATACCAATGTACAACAATGCTTTCCGGCACTGTTAGTAGTAAATATATCCTACATCAGTATAGTAATATATACCAATATTCATCAATTCAATTAATATTTGTGAAGGAACTATTAAAAAACCTTTAAAATTAAGATTATTCTAATAATTTTCACACCTCTGTATTGGTGGAAAAATAGAATTGGAGGAAGTTTTCTCGGAATGCTTCCGCTTTTCCTGCAGCCATTTCCCCAACATCCAATTAATCTCTTACTTACTTATGGATTTTAAGGAATCCGGAGGTTCATTGCTGCCCTCACATAAGCCCGCCATCGGTTCCTATCTTGAGCAAGATTAATCCTGTCCCTAGCATCTCGTCATTGGAACTCTCTGCCGCCTGAAGTCAACGGCTGCCGAACATTGAAATCTTTCAAATCCAAGTTAGAAAATTATGTTAAGATGAGTTGCCAAACTAACTTACTATTATGACAAGTGTTGTATTGCATGTTTCCACGTATTCACATTTTTTATGTTCTAGTGATATTTAACTTATTTTATATTTTTGTTTTCATATTTTCCGATAATGGTATATCTATAATGTGATAAGTTGAGCTATATATAATCATAATTTTCCTTACTGTATGTACCTAAAAATATTGTATTCATTGTATGCTTTGTACTGCACTATTTTCTTACTACTACTATTAGTATTATTATTATTACTACTACTATTCTTATTTTATTATTATTATTATTATTATTATTATTATTATTATTATTATCAATAATTGTCTTATTTTTTATACTTTGTATGTCTCATTTATTTTGACCTGCTGTTCGCATTTTATTATGCTTTTTCCTTTCTTTCTGTATGTTATATATTATGTCTGATTTATACTTAGTTGTTGTTTACATTTTATTATTATTATTACTTTATCCAGTTTTGTGTGTAAAATTGTAGTGTACTTTCTAAATTTCTAATGTTTTTGTAACGCAGTTTTACTCCTGGTTGAGTGTTAGAGAAGGCCGTATGGCCTTAACTCTGCCAGGTTAAATAAATCGTTATTATTATTATTATTATTATTATTATTATTATTATTATTATTATTATTATTATAGCCCACTTCCCTAAAATCCATTTTAAAATTATCCTCACATCTGCGTATCCAATTATTCACTAGCAAGAGAAATAGAAATGAAATAGTCATACAGTGTATGTATGTATGTATGTATGTATACGTACATACTTTATGTAGTAAACATACTTCACTTATGTAGGTACGGTAACATTATTTGAGATTCAATATTAAAAAAAATCATACAGGCTGTTGAAGCCAGAATGATGTGAGTTAACTTCGTTGATGTAGGCCTAATTTCAAAGACATGTTTTTCCAGTAAGTCAAGTATATTATGTTAAAGAATAAAGGATGAACTTATCATTTACTAATGAATAAGATATTACAATTTCACTTAGTATAATTGAACAAATGTTTCCAACCTTAAAAGGTCATCTTCAGGTTTAGTGAAATGTACATTGAACACACAAATAATATATAAGGAGAACAAGATCATGTCACTTTACACTGAGATTATCCTAATTTGCACAAACTTCCTCTCATGAAAGTCATTATGAGGTTAATGTTGTAATCTTGATGTGATACAAGTAACTGGACGTGAAGTTCCTCAACTGGAAAATTTATAAAAATATAACAAACGTCTCTAAAACATAAATACAACAATAGTTCTCAAATATAAAAAATCTACAGAGAGTAACAAAAATTAAACAGTACTGTATGATTTTGTTTTACAGAAAAATATTAAAATTTATAAACACTGCCAAAGAAATAGTTTCTTAATATGAAGATAGACGCTTCCGCAAAGCAATTGCAATATCTAAGAGACATGACTTCTGTAGATCTTGTGAAGTCCAAAACTGTACCAAAAATCAGGATATATTATGCAGTTCCTCGTACCTCTACCATTATGTCTACTACGTAAGATATAACAGAACCGTTGCGCGACTTTACGTTTGTTTTCTTTTTCATTGTACCAGGTATAAGGACAAAGTGGGGGCTCTCGGTATAATCGCAGGTAAAGCGTAACATGTCAAGCCGGAAGGTCGCGGGTTCGATTGCTGTTGGGGTCATGGATTTTCTCCATTGATCTAATTCTAGGGTTTACTTTGCCTCTGATAGAAATGAGTACACCAGGGGAATTTCCTTTTGGTCAAGGCGGCGAGCACGTAGGACTAGCGTCCTTATTGTCTTTAATGCCGATTATGAGTACAGGTGGGAGCCTTAACATCCAGTTATCCTGTGCATCTCCAACACCTGTAATGGGAACGATTTTATCTATAAGGACAAAGCATTGTGATGATGCAGAAAATAGATTTCGAGATTTGGTTGAAATACACATCTTCAGAATTCTTGATATCGAGAAAGTGGTTTTGAGCATGATATCTGCGTATCTGCCTGTGTGTGTGTGTGTGTGTGTGTGTGTGTGTGTGTGAGAGAGAGAGAGAGAGAGAGAGAGAAAGAACTTTATCCTTCTTAACCTATTGGTGAGATTTTGTTCACATTCACAATGCACGAGTCAATTTAGCCAAGCAATGATACAAATGAAATATAATAATTTTTATGAAAAAAAAAAATGGATCTTCATTTGGAATTAAAAACACACAATGGCGATCTACGCTAAAATTTAATACATTATTTATTCTTGGTTTTTATTAGGTAGAATAAAAAAGTGGGCAGGTCATATGTCATATTAAAATACAGGAAAAGATGTTTTTGATAAACATGCGAGAACAATTACTACTTGCCTAGTTCCTTTAAAAATTTTAACAAAAAAATTCCATAAAATAAAGATACAAATTACTGATTTAATCATAATTACAAATAAATAATATTAAGTATATGCGAAATGAGATGCGAAAGAAATTCCCTAAGCGAATTTTGTCAAAATTCTATCCTATTCCATCGACCATGAACAGATTATTAGAGCCGGAGAGAGCACTGCTTTATTATTAAAGCTAACGTAATTTTTTATGCCTGGATAAACCACAAAAATAATATCTTAATTTCATGTGCACATATTCATAAACGGAAAAATAATATTAGAAATGAATATAGTATGAGTGCAAATATTTTATTAACATTAAACAAATAATAACATAATTTATGCACTTAAAAAAACAATGCACAAATACAGTTAAATGGCTTACTCTACATATTATACAGGATGAAAGTGAAATAACCCTGCAGAATTTCCCCTCATGTTGTATGTAACAAAATGTGTAATATCATTTTGATAGAAAGTTCATAATTTTCTCAGATTTTTTTTTTCAAATGTTTAACACCCTCTTATTCTATAACTATTGCGAATAGGATCGTGGTTCTTGTGCATATCGGTAGAAAATCTAATAAATAATCATTTAACCCTCTGGCGTATTTCAATAACATGGACGGTTTTCGTGTAAATTTTATTTAAAACCACTAATTTCAAGCCAATGAATGAGGCGAGCAGATTGCAACGTCGTAGCTAGACAAGAAGGTTCGCGTACAGAGACAGACCTGAATTCGGATCTCTTACATCTGTATTACGAGAATAAAGACAATTGTGTTAGCGGCGATGTTGCCAGACTGCTAAAACTTCCAACTTAATTTTCTAATTAACCGTGCATTTATTCACAAAAGTAATACAGGTTTTCTATTCCTTTAAGTATACCCTATCGTCCCTTTCAATCTGCAGGATTATTTCTGTATGTAACCAAGAAAATAGTGGCTATCTTATTTGCACATTTATATGGCTTTCCAATAATAATAATTCAATGAATGAACTAAAAAAACTAACGGCATTAGGGACATGTTAAAGGAAAGCGTACAATAATAAGAAAGTATATGCAATCTTCGTGACAATAAATTCCTTTTAATATTGTCTCAATATATTCAACTAACGAACAAACATTCTGATGGGGGCAGGTAAGAAAGTTAAATGCTTTTTTCCAACATGTTGTTAATGCCAAAAGAAATGCTTATACAAATTTTGGCCACTCGACCGCAATTACGAGGCCGTCCAAAAAGTGATTTTCCCGAAGGCCATTTACAGAAAAAAAGTACAGTTGCATGGAAAGATTTATTGAAACAGATACAGCAATTATTCCGCTATTTGTCAACATATACCCCACTGAAATTGAGACATTTGTATACCATGGAATCAATTTTTGTATCCTTGTGTCGTAGATATAAGCCGCTTGAGACCGGAACCAAAGTTTAAAAGCCATCCGCACCTCTCTGCCGATGATAGAAATATGACGAATGTCTCAATTCAGATGGGGAATATGTTGGAAAATAGCTACACAATTACTGTGTCTGTTACAACAAATTTTTCCAATCTAATTGTGTTTTCTTTCTGTTAACGGTCCCTGGAAAACTTATTTTTAAGGCCCTCGTAATTGCGGTCGAGTGGCCAAAATTTGTATAAGCATTTCTTTTGGCATTATTCATGGTGAAAGTAAAAAAATAACTTATTTATCTGCCCCGATCAGAATGTTTGTAGGAGATCGCAGTGCCAGAAATGTACTTAGTATTATTCAGTTCTCATCTAAAACACATTTTATTAACATTTCCTTCATCTAAAATTTAAATACCCTAAACTCCAGTCCAGAAATACATATATAGTGTTAGTTGGGAGGCCGGAGGGAAAAAGACCTTTGGGAAGACCGTAACATTAAAATGGATTTGAGGGAAGTGGGATATGATGATAGAGACTGGATTAATCTTGCTCAGGATAGGGACCAATGGCGGGCTTATGTGAGGGCGGCAATGAACCTCCGGGTTCCTTAAAAGCCAGTAAGTAAGTAAGTAAGTAAGTAAGTAAGTAAGTAAGTAAGTAAGTAAGTAAGTAAGTAAGTAAATAAGTAATTAAGTAAGTAAGTAAGTAAGTAAATAAGTAAGTAAGTCATAACTCCAATCTTTTTTATCTCTTTTTCCTGAATATAGTTTTGAATAAGCCTACTTATTCCTGTAAGTTGGGACAAAAGTTCAAGACGAGAGTTCAGTTAAGTTAGAAATGCATAATGTTGGTGGTCTTAAAACTCTGGTCATCATTGAAATATTGACACAAAATCTAAATCTGGACCAGAGGAGATACAAATTCGACACTATTTTTTCCTATTTCGCGTCTGAAGCTGAAACGAATCTCGCAAAGTGTATAAATTGACGAAATGGCCTGACCCATCCGAACCGAATTAAATAAAATATTCGCTATTGATTTCAACTTTCCAGTAAGGTTCATTGCTATGGCAACCAGACCGTTCAGATTGAACAATAAAGAGAAAACCACCTTACACTACTACATGGACATGGCCACCCATAAATATATCATCGGTAATGAACACTCACTGCCAGTTATCAAACACGATCTGAATGTGAGAAATACACCTTTACGAGAGGACATACGGCATTAATCTCATGTCCGGCTGATGAAACCAAAATTAAATACTTATAAACATATTTTTCATATGAAATTTAATGCCTTAAATTATTAACATTCATTTTCAGTTATTCCGAGCTAATAAAATGGGAATTGTAATTATAAATCTTTATTTAATATCCTTTTAAAAATAGAGATTACTTATAGAAGATAGCAGACTCAAACTAGAGGCTCTTAACTCCTGTGTATTCCCGGTTCTAACATATGGTTGCCAAACCTGGGCCCTCACAGAGAGGCAAAAGATGAACATCGAAATATGCCAAAGGAAAATGGAGAGGAAGATAGTTGGCGTTTAACTGAAAGACAAGGTCTCCAACACGGCACTGCAGAAAATCACAGCTTCTGAGAACATCACAGATAAAGCCCTCATAACGAAGTGGAAGTGGGGTGGTCATCTAGCAAGACAGTAACAAGGCAGATGGGCGCGAGAAACCACCATGTGGGACCCGTACATAGGAAGGAGAACACAAGGCAGGCCAAGAAGAAGATGGGCAGATACATTCAAGCAGCAGCTGGGAGGGAACTGGTCAACCATCGCCCGCAACAGGAACGAGTGGAGACAGATAGTGAACAAACTCATATAGATCTAAAATTTGACAAACTCTAGTGTATCTCACATAGTGAATGTGAATGTGAATATTGTTCACGTGAAATAGCTCATTATGTGAACCACACCAACCGAGCTTCCCCTGCTGTAGGAGGCCTTCATGGGACACAGTGGCTTCATTCATTCATTCATTCATTCATTCATTCATTCATTCATAGAGAAGATAAGGTAATAACTGTGTATTTAATATTCTGTATCTTTTAAAATTAAAGACAGTCGGGTAGCTCAGGTGGTAGAGCAACTGGCTAAGGGCTGGAAGGTCCTGGCTTCAATCTCGAGTGGTGGCAGGATATTTCTCGTTACCAGAACTTCCAGAACGGCTTAGAGATCCACTCAACCTTCTCTCAAATTGAGTGCCGAGGTAAAAGGCGGTAGGACCTTAGTGCGACCACACTACATCATTTTAGTACCGAGATTACGGAAGCATAGAGCTCTGCAACCATGTCCCCTATGGACCATCATGGCGTATACTTTATTAAAATTCAAACGTTATTCAAAGATAATGAGGTTATAATAGTAATTATATTTATCTATTTGTGTGTTTTTAACTAAACATGGCACTCAGAGATAATTATATGATCGTTTTTACCGTAATTCCTTATTTAAAATTAATATTTAACAGAACATGTTGCTCTGAGACGACGAAATGTTAATTGTCAATTCATTTTAAAATATAGAGGCTATGCAGATGCGAAGGGATAATATTTAAACAAAAATTGACAAATAGTGAAATGAGAACGGTTTGGAAAGTAGTATACGGGATGAAAAGTATTGAAAGCGTACAGATAAAAACAAAAGCATAGCGATGCGAATACAAAATTCCAACTCGGTTATAGACCCCACATCAATGCCACAATTTATTCCTTTGGAAAACGTATTATGTATCATCAGTTCTGATGATGCAAATAGCAGGCCGAAACATGTTAACAAGGTAACAAAATTTAACACGTGAAAGACACATAATACGTTTTCCAAAGTGATATAGTGTTAAAAGTTGTGTAATCAACATCTAGGCCTATAATTTATTCCTTTCCGTAACACGACATCTAAGAGGCATCTCTGAAACTCACTGCAGTAGTCTCAGGAAAGTAATTAATAAGTATTTTGGAAAGGAGGAGGGGCGCGAAAATATGAGCTTCTATTTATTATATTCTACTACAACAAAAATATTATAAAGCAGTTCGTAATATTTAGGAGTGTGAGTTGACTGGTTAAGACGACTGAGGGAAAGCGAGAAATGAGTTTGTTCCATTAATTGCAATGCGTAAAGAGAAATCCCGAATAATAAAGCAATTGAACATAAAGTAGGAACTGATTTCTTGAAAAAATACACACATACAAAACATAAATAAGAATGAAAGGAAGAAGAAAGTATAGGGATGAAAACTACTCTCAGATCCAAGAAACAACTGAAATATCACAAAAAAATATTAGAAAAATTTGTTTTGGAGATATATAGAGCTATATATAAATATAAAGTGAAAGTGATATAACTGAGTAGATTGAAGAGGAAAATGGAATACATTAAAATAAACAGGAAACCTAGCATGCGTTTTATAATTGAGTGCATGGTTAGTTAGAAAATTAGGCTGGACGTCTGCGTAGTTTGGCAACACCTCAACGCCGTCTCATGTACGAATACAAACACACACAAACACACACACACACACGCTCACACATGCACACGCACGGTCTGAATAGCAGTATTGTCCCATAGTCACCCCAGTATGGTTAACTACACTTCTTGACGGTAGGAAATAAAGAAACGTCTTAATCTTTTGATTAATTTTCAAGAAAACCGTCTATTTTAGTTAAAAACTGCAATGGGATAAATAATTACTTATCAGTTTTTTCCAACAAGAGTAAAAATCAGAATCGTACGGATAGTACTTATCGAATATAGCAGTGTTAAAATTTAGGGGGAAATATTTTTTGTCTGAAAAGTATTCATTTTCGACAAATCAGGGAACAGCGAGATTTGAACCCGGACTCCCTTGCTTATAAGTCCAGCGCTCTAGTATCGAGCCACCGTTGCGGTTTACTAGTAGTAAACAATACAATAACAGAAAATAACGCAGTAGGAAAAAAACAACAATAAGATTGATTCCCCTGCAGAAATTTATTCAGACTACAAGCTTCACTTTGAACACAGAAAAGTCACATAATTCACTAGGGGAGAATAGAATCAGAATACAAGAAGCAGCAAATTGAAGGGATTGGAGAAGAAAAAGATCTAGGTTGTCGTTAGTGATCAATATAACTTACGCGAGCTCCTAATTGAAATCTTTCATACCAGTTTAGTTTGCTCTTAAGTTAACCTCCGCTCAATAATTTTATATTATTTTATACTACAAAATTCATGTGAAGTTCAGTACAGCTTTAAACACATTTATCGAATATTAAAAGAATAGTCTCGTGTTTCCTGAGTACAATCAATTATTATTTATTACGATACGTTTATAGAAATCCAATTTTTCAAAAAGTTTCACTGTATGCATCTATTATATAACGTATCTGCTCTTCAAATTCTGTTTCTGTTTACTCTTCACTAAATTAAGTTGTTTATAGTTCTCGTTATTCACTTGTGGAAAAAAAATGATGGGTTAGAAAAATATTTCACAGTTGTCAACTTGAAATAAATGTACGTGAATTAATTAATTATTTAATTGATGGAAAAGGTGAATGTATGCATAAATGAATAAAGGAGCGAATGAAAAGAAATAAAGACGAGAATTGGGAAAGAAAATAATAATTAAAAGAATAGAAAGAGAAACACAAAAATAGAAGGGAAGAAAAGAATTATGTAAAAATATGAAAGGAAGGAAGTAAAAAGGAAATAAAATCCTTAAATTTAAAACAATAAATAAAGAAGTAAAGGCGGAAGGAGAGAATAAAAGAAAAAAAAAAGAGGAAATAATGAGTGTAATGTGTTCATCCGTTTAATATTTTGTGACTTAAGTGATTCATTGAATAAGCTATGTGGTAGACATCAGCATTCATAAGAAGCTCGTAATTGGGAAAAGCGGTTTGCGCGGCCCCTATGATGTTTCAAAGTCTGAATACGTGCTTAATTAAAGGGGATCAGAAGTGGACTCCCCAGCCCCGCCATGGCTGTCAGTTACACATGTCCAAATCCCTTTGTCCATTAAGAGTCATTGTTCTTACCTACTTCTCATATCTAAATGCCCAAAGGCTCGTGAGACTCACAACTGTGTTATTATTAATGGAACACGGACTGTCTGAGAGAAAGAGTGCGAATTCCCTCTAAGGAGGCAAACATTCTTTTATTTCATTACTATAACACGAATATGTGTACCGTATATGTTCATCTCAGTTTCTTCTTCTTATCCGCCTCGTTTCTTTTCCACTTGGCTTTCTAAGTTTTCTCCCCTTTATCATCACCATTATCATCTTCATATTTTAATTGAACTCATCTTATACTTTTCCCCTTCTTTAATACCTTTTCTTCCTCCCTTCCTCTTCTTTGATTTCTTGTTCTTCGTATTGTTCTCCTTCTTCATCTCGTTCCACTTCTTCGTCTCTTCTTACATTCACTTCTCCTTCCGCATTCTTCCCAATCTTCGTTTTTCTTTCCAGCATCTTCGATTTTTTTGTTCTTCGTTTACTTTTTCGACATCATTCTCTTGTTATCCGTCTCATTTCTTCGTATTTTTATCTTGATTTTTATTATACCTTCTTTCCTTTCCCCCCCCCCTATATCTTGGTTTTAATTCTCCCGTTGTATCTTCTCTAAGGTCCCTGAGCCAAATAACCTTCAACGCCACCCTATTAAAATTTGTTAACGACACAAGTTTTCGGTAGTGCACTACTGTAGCCTGCATTCGCTTGCAATCTAGCAATGAAATGAGTTATTAGCTGTCCGCTGACATTTACGAGTGACATTATATTCAATCAGTTTCCTGTTGTGTGTTGATTGTGAATGGCTGTTCTTATATCAAGGTAAGAGGCAATATTTTATTTTGTGTGTTGAGCAAATAATAACTATATTAAACTATATATTTTCGTGATCCTTAAATATTCTTCTATGTATAGAAAGTATTTGCTATCTATAAAATTTGAAAATGTTAGAGAAACAGGCATGTCATGCTATCAAGTACTCAGTAGCGCTTTAACGCTATGTGGCGTTAAAAGTTCTACAGATAAAATTTTAGGTTATGTTAGTACTAAGCCTGACAGTACAGCATCAGTGTGAAAACATCAGGAAAACCACTAAGCTTTCAACTTACAAATGTTCAGAATGTGTAGTGATGATATTGGTTCAATTGCTTATCAAACTCTT
Source organism: Periplaneta americana (assembly GCF_040183065.1). Lineage (NCBI taxonomy): Eukaryota > Metazoa > Arthropoda > Insecta > Blattodea > Blattidae > Periplaneta > Periplaneta americana. The sequence goes on from NC_091124.1 coordinate 164,274,117, forward strand.
AACTTTTTTTTTATTTTACATAACTTAATTTTTTTGTTTCACTTATTCGAAAACATTCATATTAAACTAAGGTAAATGTTTTTGTGTTTAATAACTTTCTAGTGAGTCACACTGTCTCTTTTTTTTAAGTAAGAAGTCACTGGAAAACATATTTTCCTAATCCATCTGGTGTTTCAGTTTCATATCAAGAATTTTTCATTAGTATGGAGTGATTTTGTATCTTTTATTAACAGAAACTCAAATTTAGCCGCTTAGTTCAATTTGTGTTGCTTAGGAAAAATAATTCATTAACCATTATAAGTGTATAGGTTACTAGAAAATAGGTGGCGTTAATTGGACAACCTGTTCCTAATAACGTCAGTTTACAAAGTTTTCCTATTTGAGTTCTAATTCTGGTTCGGTACATATATATCCATTTTCACTGTGCTATTTTGTAGAGATAAGATTACAGTTTCTATTTCATAATTTTCGTGTTTGTACGTAACTTATTTCCAGAGCAAAAGTGACTGAAGTGTTAAGGTGGCGTTATTTGGTACCTGTACCTTACTTTCTTTATCCAATCTTCTCTTTATTCTGTTTCTAATGTTTATCTTCATTCTTCCACTTCCTATTGTCGTTTCGTTTCTTCTTTGAAAATACCATACTTATGTAGAACAGAATATATTTACTTAGACGGAGAACTATCAGGAGACTTCACAATGAAGAAAGGAGTAAAGCAGGGAGATAGTCTACGTCCACTACTCTTCTTGATATTCACGGACGAAATATATAAGATCTGTAAAAGAAGAACCCACAGAACAAAAACAGGAAAATGGAATTTGAGACCGGTATACAAACAAGCGTTATTATACGCAGATGACATACTTCTCATAGCCGACACCAGGGATAGATTACAGCACGCACTAAGAGAATGGTATGAAGAATTGGAGAGAAAGGGGATGAAGATAAATATGGATAAGAGTAAAGTGATGAAGATATCGAAAGAAGATAGCCAGAATGACCAACTGAACATCAGATATAACAATCAGGAAATGCAGAAAGTAGAGAACTAGCAATACCTGGGAACAATAACAAGTAGGGATGGAAAAATAGATCAAGAAATACTAAACCGAACTAAGAAAGCGGTAAACGCATATTACGGAATCTGTAAGTGGTGTAATAACTATGACTGTTTCACAATAAATGATTTTTTCCTTCGCATTAAAATGGTTTGTTGCACGATAGAGACTTCAGAGAAACATGAAGTGGCTAAAAATATCAGAAACGTAGAAGGAAGTCGACCACGCTTCTTGATACTTACTGTTCTAAGAAGTTACGTTGCCTTCTACAACTAAAGGTCTCTCAGAATTACTTTCGTCGCAAGACCTCAACACAATCCGGAATCTCTGTACATAATACCGATATTTTATTTTACTCTACTTCTAAACAAATTTGCTACCTTTCTTCTTTCTTCTTCATACCGCTATCTCGTCTCTTTCTTCACCTTCTCAACATCCCTAATTTCCATTCTCATTTCCTCTCCTCTTTGATTCTGCTTCCCCTCTTCTTCTTCTTCTTCTTCTTCTTCTTCTTCTATTCTCTCTTCTTCGTTGATAAATTTCATATTATTGTTCCACTTTTGTCACCTGACTTTCCCTTTTAATCCCATCCCGCTTCCTGTTCATAAAATTTCCTATTCAATCCTGCTTCTGCTTAGATTATACTTCCTCTTTTATTCTGGTGCTTCTTCTTATTCTAGTTACTTTTGCTGTACAATTCTCTTTATTATTATTATTATTATTATTATTATTATTATTATTATATTTCCACTTATCCCATTTCTTCCAGTTACACTATTTTTTTTTATTACTATACAGAATGACCCATTTATCTTGTGCACCTATTATACCTTTTTTGTTTGGATAGGTATTGGAATTTTTTACCGCTTCCTTAAGGAGATTCAAGAATAATTTAAAAAGTTGTGTATAAAGTGAAAATTATAATTAAGGTGACATTCAACATTTAATTTTTTAAGGTGACATGTATTTATCTAGCCTGACGAGTTTACTTCCTTGGTTTGAATTGTAAATTATTTAAAAATAGCGTGTAAGAGGGCCTTAGACTAGAAATGTTTAGTTTAAATGTAGTTCTGTTTATAAGTATGCGTAAGGATGTAATTATTTGACTTATTTGAACTGTTGTATCAGTGAAGCGAGGTGAGTCAGTGAAGTTATGGTTTTACAGTGCAGTGAACAGTTCCGATCAGTGATAATTTATAGCGTCAATGAAATGTGTTCTGTAGTGTCAGTGAAATGTGTGCTAAAGTGTCAGTGAAATGCGTCATAGTGCCACTACAGGGAATGAGATGAGAGTAAAGTGAAAGACTATTGAAACTTATGTAGGACCTATAGATAATTATGTAGGTTGTGTTGTAAAATTAGGTATTTTATTTTATGTTTTATTATTATTGTGTTAAATTGCATTGTGTATTTTTATTGTATTGTGTATAAAATTGTATATGTGTTGTAAATTGTATTGTGTATTGTAGATTTTATTGTGTATTGCTTATCATTTTATTGTGTATTGTTAATATTGTATATACCACTGCCACCGGGTGCTTGCCCATTTGCAGTGTAAATAAATACATACATATTAGAACGAGGGGCTAACATGAGTGTGGAGATTTGGTGCATGTAACTATAGGCTATTATGGTACAAGATATACGTGAAGTCACCAATTTTTCAAATAGCACTACATACTTTAATCAAGTTACATTGATTGCACACATTAAGACTAGTTAAAAATTGTATCAAAAGTCACCTTCCTAATCAATAACAACAAAACGAAACAAAAAAGTACTTCCAATGTGATAATGTTATGCTTTGAGAGTCACAGAAGATGTTTCAAATGGTGACCATTCACATTAATGCACATTCGAAGGCGTTCCTCGAAAGACCGTGTGACTGCCCGGCATGTTGCTGGCTGAATGGACACACAAGCCTGTCGAATGCATTATTGCATGTCGTCTGGTGTTGTCATAATGTTCTGATAAACATTGTCCTTTACAGTTTCCCACAGGAAGAAGTCGAGTGGCGAGAGGTCCGGAGTACACGCTGGCCACTGTACGTGGATTGTGGCGTTGACAGTTGTTGTGGTTTGTTTATATATTAAAACAGCAAACACACAACACACAAGGTGTACGGACAGCAGTCGTCTTTTGTTTTGTGTAAGTTAATGCACAAGATGAATGGGGCACCACAACAAACGGCACATTCTGATGGCATTCATTTTGTATTTTGTTGCTATTGATTGGGATGGTGACATTGTGACATTGGTGTGTGTGTAAGCAATGTAACATGATTAAAGTGTGTAGTGCTTTTTGGAAATATTGATGATGTCACGTGTATCTTGTACCGTAATGTAGTTACACGCACTAAATCTCTACACTCATGTTAGCCCCTGGTTCTAACATAACTCTCAAAAATAAAAATTCCAATACCTATCCAAACAAAAAAGTTATAATAGGTGCAGAAGTTAAATGGGACACCCTGTATTATATATATATATATATATATATATATATATATATATATATATATTTGTGTGTGTAGCGCATCTCGGAATATCGAGCTGGTGGTTTTAGTGGTGATGATGATGACGATAGCGATCGTACTTGAAGATAATTAAATAAGATGTGTTTCAATAATTTCTAAATTGTGTTAAATCGATGTAGAAGAATGCTATGCTATTTATCTTGTTCATAATAGTATCTAATTTAGAGTAATAGAAATTGAAGCAGTGAGATCAATAACCATTCAAGTCCATTTACACAAGTTTCGACAAAAATGCAATAATAATAATAATAATAATAATAATAATAATAATAATAATAATAATAAATAAAAATAAAATAAAATAACTTTTTTATTTTTTACCTAATTACTATTTTTTGCACGTAATATTTATGTTGTTTTAGATATCAAGACAAAGTAGTATACCATCTTTTAAAGTCGTACCACTTGTGGAAATATCCTAAATTTAATTGCAAATTTGCAAACAATGAATGGCCAGAAGTGGACTTGAATGGTTATTGGATCTCACGCTTTAATTGCAGAAAGTTATACTATTTATTTGAGATTTTATAACAAATACTAACATCACATTCTGTATTCCAAATATGTCAGAGAGGGGCAAAATGTAAGGCACAATTGATGCAGCCTGCATGACAACAAAATCACAAGGTAGGGAGAACAAGAAATACATTTCTGATATCTACGGCTGGTTGCAGAAGAGGGTAGCCTTACTTCAATGCGATTACAGAGTTTATTTCGAGTTGCAACGCACATTTTGTCCGTCTGTGCACATGTGAATGTAATAAGTTGCATACCTTTTTTTTCTAGCCTTCTCCCCTTCAAACTCTTTGAAGTTCCTTAAGTGAAACAGCGACATCGTCAGTGAGACAAGTAGCCAATCGGCTTGAAGCTCAAATAAATTTTACCTACTGCTCTATGACGCCTTAATAGGACGGGCTCTCGTGTACGAGTACCTTTTAATTTGTCATTCCCCCCTCGTTTTGTATTTCGTTCTAACTATTTTTAATTAGTCTATTTTCTATTTCAGTGACTAGTCAGATCTACAGGGTGTCCCATTTATCTTGTGCACCTGTTATAACTTTTTTTTTGGATAAGTATTGGAATTTTTGTTTTTGAGAGTTATGTTAGAACTTGGGGTTAACATGAGTGTAGAGATTGGGTGCATGTAACTACATTATGGTACAAGATACACGTGACGTCATCAATTTTTCAAATAACACTGAATACTTTAATCATGTTACATTGATTACACACATTAAGACGAGTTCAGAAATGTATCACAATGCCACCATCCCAATCAATAACAACAATAAAATGCAAAATGAATGCCATCAGAATGTGCCGTTCGTTGTGGTGCCCCATTCAACTTGTGCACTAACTTACACAAAACAAAAGACGACTGATGTCCGTACACGTCGTGTGTTGTGTGTTTGCTGTCTTAACATGTAAACAAAGCACAAAAACTGTCGACGCCACAATCCACTACAGTGGCCTGCACGTTCTCCGGACCTGTCGCCACTCGACTTCTTCCTGTGGGGAACCGTAAAGGACAGTGTGTACCAGAACATTCTGACAACACCAGACGACATGCAGCAACGCATTCGACAGGCTTGTGTATCTATTCAGCCAGCAATATGCCGGGCAGTCATACGGTCTTTCGGGGAACGCCTTCGAATGTGCATTAATGCGCATTTGGAACATCTTCAAAGGATAACATTATCACATTGGACGTACGTTTTTGTTTCGTTTTGTTGTTGTTACTGATTATGAAAGTGACACTGTGATACATTTTTGAACTCGTCTTAATGTGTGTAATCAATTTAATACGATTAAAGCATGTAGTGCTATTTGAAAAATTGATAACGTCACGTGTCTCTTGTACCATAATGTAGCTACATACACCAAATCTCCACACTCAATTAGCCCCACGCTCTGACATAACGCTCAGAAACAAAAATTCTAATACCTATCCAAACACAAAAGTTATAATTGGTGCACAAAATAAATGGGACACACGGTATAGCTCCTAATATGTACCATAGGATGTTACAATTTTAAAGTATGTTGGGTCCGATAAGTATAGGGGAGAGTCGGGTAGTATCGGACATCGGGTAGTATCGGACAGTGCGTTTCTTTCATCTACCACCATATGGTAGTACGTGAATGACATGGTTACGTTTCTCTATGCGACATCACAGAAACGTAACCATGTCAATCAGGTATCATCATCGTATGGTAGATGAAAGAAACTCACTGTCCGATATTACCCGATGTCCGATACTACCCGACTCTCCCCTAGTATCAATCAAATAGTGTAAGTTCTTACAGTCAATTACTTAACAATATTATGTAATATGTATGTAATATTGTTAAGTAATTGACTGTAAGAACTTACACTATTTGATTGATAGGATGTTACAGTTCTGGCAGGAAAGGTTTTGCAGGACAGTGATAATACTGATACTGTTGACTATGACAGAAGAAACGGGAGTATCTGAAGAAAATATTTTCAACACCACCTTTGCCCATCACAAAGGTCAATTGCACTCTCCGGGAATTGAAATCAGGTCTACAACATGGAAAGCTAACGGCTTAGCCGTTCGGATAACGTTGCGCTGCTGATTTTAATATAAACGTGAAATAATAAAATGACAACCAGTGCATGAGTTTTATATCTATACTAATAATAAATCTGTAACCGAAATTTTTCTGGTAATTTTCGATTTTCCAAAAATAATTGGTCCTAACATATATAATTAACCACCCTGAAACCGAAAATAGCTTTTTTGAAATTTTTCTTTGTATGTCTGTCTGTCTGTCTGTATGTTTGTTACCTTTTCACGCGATAATGGCTGAATGGATTTCGATGAAAATTGGAATATAAATTAAGTTCGTCGTAACTTAGATTTTAGGCTATATGGCATTCAAAATACATTATTTAAAAGGGAGGTTATAAGGGGGCCTGAATTAAATAAATCGAAATATCTCGCTTATTATTGATTTTTGTGAAAAATGTTACATAACAAAAGTTTCTTTAAAAATAATTCACGATAAGTTTTATTCCTTGAAAAATTTGATAGGACTGATATTTAATGAGATAAATGATTTTCTAAAATTAAAATAACTGCCATCTAAGGCCGTGTGATGAATTAAAAAACAAATGACTTCGTCTATAAGGGGCTTTGGACAGCAACAATCGAAAGCTATGAAAGATAGCCTACAGTTAATGTTTCTGCGTTTCTATGAAGTAATATCGGAAGCTAAATTAACCGATTTGTATAATTAATTATTAATTCACCATTAGAAAGTGTAGTTTCTCTAGATGGACATAATGCTATATTGTTATCACAGTAACTTCTGAGTGAATCGAGGACAGGTAAGATTAAAATAGATTCTTATGCACAGAAAACTTGATAGGCTATTCTGTATATTCGTTTCCTGTATTTCCTAAACTAATTTTTATGACCAAATGAGTGGTCTCTGGATCAAAATGATCGCATTTTAATTTTTTTATTCAATTTAAATTAAGTAACATAATAAACGATTTATCCTTCTATCAAACACGAATGTTCCCTGGGTCAAATGTCCTATTTTAATTATATAATTACTTTATATTTATTTCTAACGGGTGCAGCGGAGCGCACGGGTACAGCTAGTTATCCATAAAAATGTTGTTATTCGTTGACAACAATGAAGCAAATACTGATTGTATTGTGCACTGAACGCACCTGAATTGTCACCGAGGACGTATTATCTTGTTTTACATTAACGGCGGTAGGAATTTCATTCCGACGCCCTTAGAAAGCAGTCATAATGAAGCATATGTGTGCTGGAATTCTGTGCATTTGTATAGGCCCCTCGCACTCACTTGGTTACGTCCAAATTAAAAGTACAGTGCATGCAAAAGAAAATCAATAGCACAGCTGTGTACTGCTGGCAGTCACACAGAAAACATAACCCTATTGTTAAGAAACATAAAAGTGTGAGTAACATAGAATTCCTTTTAGCAGAATTGAAGCTCATGCTTTTTTTCATCAAGTGTCATGTTAATGAGATTATTTGGTGAAAGTCGTAAGTTATAGATGGAGGCAACTTCTGTAGTATCTGTATGAGGAAAAAGAAAACGTTATTGTTCTATTGATCTCATTATTAATATTAAATTAGTATCCATCATAATCATAAATAATGGGAATTTGGGTGTAGAAAGTATTTAAATTAAATCATTAATGGAAAATATATTTTGAAAGAAACCTGAAGTAGAAGAAATTCAACAGTTTAAAATTTACCTCAGATATTTAGGAACGCAATATGTAGGAATGTCTGAAGTTAATTTCTCAAGATATAATGAAGGTCACTATGGCGCCCATGACAATGATGGCAATAAAATGATCATAAAAATATTATTATGCACCTATGACTTTCATATTTTAAATTTCCATACTTACTACTGTGTAGATTTTGCGTCAGAAGGCAAACGGAAATAAGCGCCAAAACAAGAAATTTTAGGTTATGGCTGATTAATATTTTATGCTTGTTTGTTGTTGGTGTTCTGGAGTAGTAGGGATGGATAGTTGCGTACTATACAGGATGTTTCCGAATTGGTGTTACAAACTTTCAGGGATGATGGCGAAGAGTACATGTATCAATTTGAGATAAGGAACCATGGTCCGGAAATGACTGAGTCGAAAGTTATCAGAAAAAATAGTTGTGTGGAAATGGAATTGTAATTTGGCACCATTTGCCCTCCTTCCCTTAACTTTTGGAATAGTCGTGGAAAAATGGTATGGGTCGGATGTCTCCCCACGTAGGAGACATCCCGCCCATACCATTTTTGCCTACTTGCCTACTATTCCCATTGGCTCATGCATATTCGAAAATCAGGTCTGCTTATTCCGTTGTCGTGTACTCCTCCATTTCACTAGGACTGACCGACAGTACAAGTTGCAGTGTCCAGTCGATCAGTCCTAGTGAACTAGAGGAGTACACTAGAGCGGAATAAGCAGACCTGATTTTCGAATACGGATGAGAGAATGAGAACAGTAGACAAGCCCACAGATTGTGTCGGTACAAGTATCCACGTAGGAGACATCCCCTATACCATTTTTCCACGACTGTTCCAAAAGTTAAGGGAAGGAGGGCACGTGGTGGCAAATTACAATTCCATTTCCCATAAATATTTTTGCTTATAACTTTCGACTCAGTCATTTCTGGACCATGGTTCCTTATCTCAAATTGATACATGTACCCTTCGCCATCATCCCTGAAAGTTTGTAACAGCAATTCGGAAACACTCTGTATATTTCGATATTCAAAGGAAGTAAGTCATAATGATGTGTGCAAAGTGGAATATTCATCTCACCATATCTCAAAATGGACTTCCTTACTTCTGGCTCCTGTTAGTGCATAAAATTCCATCAAAATGAGAATTTGAAGCTCATAATGATCGTATTTAAAATCTTTATAAAGACTATCTATAGAAGAAAAGTTAATATAATAAAGGAATTTAAAAATTAGTATAAATAAAGTACGTCATCATCATAATCATCATTATCGGTACCTTTTTATAGAAAAAAGGCAGAGATACTCAACAAATGTTACAAGTGATAGAGATTTATAATGCCACTCGAGTTCGGGATGCAGTGTTAGACATGGAATAGACCTAACAGTTTGCTGTTTGTATCCATTACCGATTGTACGATTTATTTTGCCATTCCATGACAAAAGTGTTAAGTTGAAAAAAATAAAATTGAACGCGGAAAGCTTCCGCTATTTTGTAGGTACCGGTACAGCAAAAATAATCACTATTATCATCATCATCATCACCACCACCACCACTTATCATCATTATCATCATAATTTCGATCTGCCATCACTATCTTCACCACACCACCTTCTTCTTCAAGGTTTAGACCCTACGTTCAGGTCCGTTCTTATTTTAGCGAGGATTTTGAATTATTGCTAGATAGTTTGATGTAACGGAACTTTATGATCTTGAGGTCAGCATGGCTCAAGTTTAGGGCAGAAGACAGAACAAACACAATACAGACATAACTTACACCCTGTCGCTAACGAGGAAATAAAATCTACATATACCTATTCATCAACGAACCTAAGTCAAATGCATTTAGGGCAGAAGACAGAACAAACACAATACAGACATAACTTACGCCCTGTCGCTAACGAGGAAATAAAATCTACATATACCTATTCATCAACGAACCTAAGTCAAATGCATTTAGGGCAGAAGACAGAACAAACACAATACAGACATAACTTACGCCCTGTCGCTAACGAGGAAATAAAATCTACATATACCTATTCATCAACGAACCTAAGTCAAATGCATTTAGGGCAGAAGACAGAACAAACACAATACAGACATAACTTACGCCCTGTCGCTAACAAGGAAATAAAATCTACATATACCTATTCATCAACGAACCTAAGTCAAATGCATTTAGGGCAGAAGACAGAACAAACACAATACAGACATAACTTACGCCCTGTCACTAACGAGGAAATAAAATCTACATATACCTATTCATCAACGAACCTAAGTCAAATGCATTTGCAAGGTATAGTCGGAAATGATATCATGTGGGTCATGGTAAAGTATTGAATTTTCTGAATAGTCTCAAAATTAAAAGAATAATAATAATTCTAAAAACAAATAAGAAACGTAAAAAATTATATATTACAGTTATATGAAGACTAATAATTATTAATAATCATCTTTGAACACTGTATAATTGGCCCAACATGTGTGGTTTATCTTCGAATATGTAAAAACAAATTTAATTGGCGACATCAAGGATTTTCACAGCGATATGTGGACCTACATTTATTTTACATCTAAGTGCAGTGAAAGATATTAATTACAAAGGAGAAGATTATGATATTTATGAAGGCAATGCGGATGTCTCTCTTATTTTATTTGTATTTTTGTATTTCAATTTATTTTATAATGCTCACTATTTCCGTTTTCAGTGAATATTCGAGAGACTGAATTTCAGGACGCGGTTATATACTCAAAAACAACTTTGGTTCTCAGCCACTGCAAGATACTAAAAAAAAATATATTTGAAACAGAATCTGCTAATACACATTTATGTCATGCCCTTGAATATGTGTGCATCTAGTCCACCAATGTGGAGTAAAGGTAAGCATGCCTGACCGTGTACGAGCAAGCCCGTGTTCAAATCTTGGTTGGGACAAGTTACATAGTTGAGGTTTATTCCGGGGTTTTCCCTTAACCCATTAAGAAGAAATGTTAAGTAACTTTCGGCGCCTGACTTTGGACTCATTTCGCTGGCATTATCACCTTCATCTCATTAAGACGCTAGGTAACCATAGCTGTTGATAAAGCGTCGTGAAATAACCAATAAAAATATAAGTATCTATATCTCTCGGATTTCAAAGAAATTGAAAATCATCAAGAAAATGTAGCCTAACGACTATATTCAAGCTTAGTTAAAATCGGCTGAGTACGTTCATACATCGTAAAGTACATCCAATTCGTAGCTATTTATTTCGGACAGTTAGTCTTGGAAAAATAACAGTGTTTATGTGGAAAAGTAAAAAAATGAGATTCTTGAAGCCGCAAAAATGTTACACGCACACAATTGAACGGAATGGACGATAATATTAGTTTATGGTATTAAAATTTGTTTGCCAACGTAAATGATTAAGGTTCAAATAATTTCCGTTACCGGTACTTGACACAAATTTTAAATTGATGGTGTCTCATAACGCGATAACTTCACAATGCCTCGTAGGGCTGCAATCAGTACGCTGATGAATAGAAGAAGTTGCTGTCACACCAGGGTGAGTTGCATTTGCACAAACATATCGCCTTGATGTAGCGGAAACTAGTGAAACGGGCTTGTCAGTTGAGTGGTCGCTGTAGTAAGGTGAGTTTCAATTTTAAACCTTACTTTCTGACATTAAACGTTGAACTAAATTAAAATTACCACGAGTAGAGTAAGGGCTGCTGTCTAGGACAGATCACATCTCTCTTCCTATCGGGGTTGTGTTTGTATATCACAATTGAAAGTATATTTTTATTTATTTATTTATTTTGCTAATAATTGTAACATAAAATATAATATAAAAAGAAAAACTTTAGCTTTCCCCTGAAAGAGTAAAACTCGTGCTCAGGGGCGGATTCCTGAATTGAAATTAAGAAGTATATAATGCAATTTGTGTTATGTTTACTACGCAATAAGAATACATAAATTTAAATTTGCAATTTTTCAATTTTTATAAAATCCATACATAACTTTCTAAATTTAATACTAGAAGCAATAGAATTGACAAGATTAGGAAATTTAAATATAAATTTGTTATACATTCTTGGGCCTAAATTACTACCATGATTAAATAATGTAGCAGTGTGCATTTGGTTTAAACAATATTAAAGAATTCATACCTTTTGTTTCATAACTATGAGAATATAATTCAAAATTATTTCGATTTTTATGTATGAATTTTATAAATACAATATAATAAATTTGTCTTATTTTAAGAACATTAAAATCTAAAAACAATTTCTGAGATGGAAAATCAATAGGTTTATGACGACATATTTTAATTATGGTGAATATGTTAGGAGAAAACCCACAAACGATTAGGGAAAACTCGGAAATTCTACTTGAAGCAAGTAAAGTGATAGGGTTGGAAGTAAATCCCGAAAAGAATAAGTATATGATTATGTCTCATGATCAGAATATTGTACGAAATGGAACTATAAAAGTTGGAGATTTACCCTTCGAGAGGTGGAAAAATTCAAATATCTTGGAGCAACATTAGCAACTATAAATGACACTCGCGAGGAAATTAAACACAGAATAAATATGGGAAATGCCTGTTATTATTCTGTTGAGAAGCTTTTGTCATCTAGTCTTCTGTAAAAAAATCTGAAAGTTAGAATTTATAAAACAGTTATATTACCGGTTGTTCTGTATGGCTGTGAAACTTGGACTCTCACTTTGAGACAGGAACAGAGATTAAGGGTGTTTGAGAATAAGGTTATTAGGAAAATATTTGGGGCTAAGAAGGGTGAAGTTACAGGAGAATGGAGAAAGTTACACAACGCAGAGCTGCACGCATTGTATCCTTCACCTGACATAATTAGGATCATTAAATCCAGACGTTTGAGATGGGCAGGACATGTAGCACGTATGGGCGAATCCAGAAATGCATATAGAGTGTTAGTTGGGAAGCCGGAGGGAAAAAAAAACCTTTCGGGAGGCCGAGACGTAGATGGGAAAATAATATTAAAATGGATTTGATGGAGGTGGGATATGATGGTAGAGACTGGATTAATCTTGCTCAGGATAGGGACCAATGGCGGGCTTATATGAGGGCGGCAATGAACCTCCGGGTTCCTTAAAAGCAAGTAAGTAAGTAAGTAAGTAAGTAAGTAATGAATAAAGTGGATTAAAATTGGATTTAAATAAGCTATCCCATCCTATAATTCCATACATAATTACTGATTGAAATAAAGTTAAGTATATTGTGCGTAATAAACTTATTGACAAGTAATTCCTTCCATAAAACAAAATAATATTATATTATTTTACGTAATTTGTTACAAAGGTAATTATTGTGTTGGTTCCATTTTAAATTATTGTCGAAAATTATTCCTAAATAATTAGCTTCAGAGGAATCCTTAATAATCGGACATTTATACTGTATAAGACAACAATCAGATTTATGTAATTTAGTACTTAGGCTAACATAGATGTAGGAGGTTTGTTACATGTTTCAGATACTATTGTTATCCATTCTCTATTAATGGTTACCCATTCGTATTTATAGTAGTTTTCTAAGAAGTAGGTTACTGCATTTAAATTTATTTTGTCATTAAAAATGTATCATGTCTAGAGCAACCTTTGTCAGATCTTAGAATTTAAATTTCTGCAGCTGTCAGCGAACTTCATTGTACAGGGCTCCTACAAAAAACCTTTTCGGTTTCGAACACATGTCATTTACGTTTTATGAATGTGAAGTGCATGAAAATACGTAGTACCAATGGAAAGAGAAACTCAAAAAGTTTAGTATTTCATCTTAAAGATGTTCAATGTGTCTCCCCTTGGTAACATGGCACACATCAAGCCTATAGTGAAGTTCCACTTAGGTACGCGGATTTTCAAGCCCCCAGATTCTGAGGATATGTCTGTTCACCTTACCAGAAAGATGAAAAGTGGCTCGTCCGAAAACATCACGGAACGAATAAATTCATCATCGTTTTCAATTAAAGTCTGCATACTTATGCAGAAATTTCTTCGTAGCACATCCAACTGTAGTCGGTACGGATGATATTGCAACCGCTTGCGAAGAAACTTGCCTTAAAATCAGTGTACCATTTACGGATTGTAGGCCCACTAGGTGGATCTGCACCAAAATTGTTTCGGTAATGCCTTTGCACATTAATAACCGACTGGTTCATATGAAAATCAAGCACAGAAAAAGCTTTTCTGTCCTCTATAGCAGCCATTTCGCCTCAACAATGAACAGATTTGTTGATATGCGGTATTATGAGGCAGTTTTTACCAACTAGGAAACAATGTTGCCACAACTAAACTTTTTGAATTTCTCTTTCGATTGGTGCTACTTTCATGCACCTCAGATTCACAGAACGTAAATTAGATACAGTATGTTCGAAATCGGAAAGCTCTTTTGTAGGAGCCCTGATCATGATTATTTCATTGTATTGTTGACAAGTCTTGTAAGTTGGAATTATGACACCCGGGCTGGTTGCTTGAGAAACAGATTATTGTTACAACTCATTTAACAGTGTACGTATTGTTATAGTTGTTCTATGATATGGCAGTTGTGAGGGAAAATTTTCAGGACACCCAATTTTCCATAACTCTTCACGGACATGTCAGAATAGTCGCTTTGAGTCATCTTAGCTGCTATGATGTATCGGATATATTATTATAACACCAACTATCATTATTAATGTTACACAAAATAATACTTCCTTGAATGTATGTACAGAGTGGGCCAAAGAAACATCAGATTTTAGCTTTGTTGTTGGTGGTACATGGATTATTTTAGTAGCTCAGATTCATTGTCATTTTAAGCCTGATTGTTACAATTTATTAAACATGAAGAATTTTGTCTGGTGAGCAACGAGAATTTGTTGTAAAATCTTATTATTTAAATGATCAATGTGCAGAAGCTGCACTGGACTTAAATAATCGTGTCATTTTTGTGAAATATTTTTTAATGAGATAGAAAATGATGAAGATTCTCTTTCCAATTTATAAATGTCTGATTTCTTTTTATGAGAGTATCTAAAAAGTGTGTGTATCCAATGCCCACCCACTTCACTTGCGTAATTGGGGTTCCGCATACTGCGGATAGATGGCAGAATTGTGACCCATTTTCTAGTTGTACACCACTTCGGCGGGTCATGCTGTACATGATGTGTATCTGTGAAAGAGTTATGTCATATACTTAGTGTGAGTGTACGTGTAAGTGTTCGGGTAAGTGTAGTGTCGAGAAAGAGTGATGATGATGATGATGATGATGATGATGAGGAAGGGAGAAGGGGAAACCCGGTGCTGGCACTTAGCCTACTCCTGTCAAATAGCACCAAGGGGGCCGCCAGGCTTAACGTCCCCATCCGACGGACGAATCACTATCAACAGTGACATATGTCTTCTCTTCATATGCACGGCGGAGAGATTTGGGATTTAACCCAGGCATATTGGTGCACAATCTAGTGATTAGAAGTGTATCTAAAAAGTAAGATATACCGTCGCGCGGGGTGACTTTGTGGCCGTCACAAGGTTTTAAAGACTGCTAAACGTAAGGAAGTAGACTTTAAAACCTTGTCACGGTCTTAAAGAATACTTCCATACTTTTTTCGCGAATGGCACAAAGTCACCCTCATGGCACAAAGTCACCCCTCGCGACGGTATGCAAACAAACCACGAAACATTGGACAAATGAAGACAGCAATTCGTGTAGAAATTTCAAACATCATAGTCGAAATGTTGGAAAGCGTAATGAGAAACTTCAAAGAGCGATTACAAGAATGTATGCACGTTGGTGGAGGGTGTTTGAAGGATCTCCTGTTTCTTTAGCCCACCCTGTATTATAATTACACTGATTACAATGGTAGAACATGTACAAACT
The DNA here is from genome assembly GCF_040183065.1 of Periplaneta americana. Lineage (NCBI taxonomy): Eukaryota > Metazoa > Arthropoda > Insecta > Blattodea > Blattidae > Periplaneta > Periplaneta americana. The sequence continues at coordinate 164,289,840 of NC_091124.1, forward strand.
CTATTGTTGGGGCCACTTAGTTGTCTATTGGCGTACAATATATAATAAGCAAAGCCCTTTAAAAATAAATTCACGGTATATTTTCAATGAAAAAATTATATCGTAAAAATTGAACAGTATTTCCAATTCTAAAAATATGACAATGCAAAATAATAGTATACAATACGCATGTGTTAAGTTCGCAACAGAATCTCGGTAAGAGGGAAGACTCGTTTTTTGACCTTCAGAATTGTTATAACGCATTTACGTACACCGTCATAGAAATTTATCTTAGCATCTTTTCTAATCTTTCCATTCAATATTCGTGCTAGCTATTGTAACACACATATCTCAAGTTATTGATTATTCATGCTAAAGTGTGTATGTTTTTTTTTTCTTAACGCTAAGCAGCACTTTCTTCGTAGCAGAGCTGTGTTATGAATTTCCCTTATGTTTTTCACTTTGCGTACGTCGGAAAATATCAAGACCTGAGATAACAGTAAGATAAGACAGACAAAGAAAATACATTATACTTACCCTGGCGCAATGGAATGGAGTTAAACTCACTTTTGTGCTTGTCAGTCAGTACGAGCGAGAATTATTTCCTTTGTGGTAATCGTGTCATTGGAAAGATGTTTCCCGGGTTTCTACAGAGCATCGATTGTTTATATTTCTTTTTATACACTAACTCCGCTCAACAAGCACAACCATCCTCGGTGGTCTTGCGGTTACTGTGTTGGTCGTTATATCAGAGGTTCGTGTGTTGAAAGCAAGCCGAGAACGATTAATTTTAAATGAAAATAAAATTCCTACATGGCTTCCTCTGCGAAGGAAACAAAGTTGGGCAGCCCGAGGAATCATTTTACGGAACGTGAAAGAACTCTGTCGGTGATGAAGGGTTCTAGACAAAATTTTCGGCAATATCTCGTCCACGTTGAATTTCAAAGCTGGAAACCTCTCCAGCTGAAAGATTCTTTAAAAATACTATTACTACTTCCACCACTACCACTACCATTACCACTAATACTTCCACTACTACTATTACTACTACTATTGCTACTACTACTATCACCATTACTACTAATACCGTCAGTGTAATGAAGGTTTGCAGAGGATTTTCTAAGGATCAAAGTGCTTAGTCGTTCTACAGTGTCGGAAAATTTAGAAAGACTGAAAGTGAACAAGGCACAGGAACCACTGAAAATATAACATTTCTTGGAGAACTTTTAAATTATTTTAGACTAATAGTCGATACTGATGTCGCTATATTCAATAAATTGTCCCTGTCTTCTTTGTGCAATCCCGGGAAAACGGAACGATTGTCTTCCCATTGTGATGTGCGAAATTTTATTTTCTACCTTTTTCAAGCTACGTCCTTGATTTTTTTGAATTGACATAATCACGGTGTGATAGATAATGATGTGGTGTAGTGTTATTTCTGTGAGTCAATTAGCTTTTCAGTTATTATCGAAAATATTCTGAAACATTTTCATATTTCAAAATGAAATATCGATGCCTGAGAAGCACACTGTACTTTCTATTCGTAGGTGTGGTTGGCATACCTGTCATTGTTGCTCCAAATATAATAAAAAGAAAATCAAACGGTGGAAGATTGAAGCGTCCAAATGTGAACAATTTGTTGTAATTCGTTTTTTTTTACTGCAGAGGGAAGTACCAGAAGGGAGTACACCTGCTGAAATCTATCTTAAAATGATTGTAACATTATGGATAAATATGCCTAGGGAAATCAGCTGTAAAGGAGTGGTGTGATCAGTTTCGTTCCAACAGAACATCTTCGTAGAACAATCCACGACCAGGGCAAGCTCTCAAGGCTATAACGCCAAATTCATCTCAACATGCTGATGCTCTTGTCATAAAGAATTGGAGACTAACAATAAGATAACTTATTTTATTAATCAACCAGGAAAATAGGTATAAAATTATCCACAAACACTTGCAGTATCGCAACGTTTGCATGCAGTAGGTGCCATAATATTAAAGCTGGTGAACAGAAAGCCGTACGTATTAGAATCTACCAATAAAACCTCAGAAAATATCAGAAGGAATGTGATCAGTTCTTGGATCTTATTGTAAAGTTGCTGAGTTCTGATACCATAATTTTGAGCCACAACCTTGTCGGTCTAGCATGGAATAGAAACACACCCAATCTCCTCGCCCTAAAAAGCTCAAATTGCAAGAAAATGCAGGGAAAATCGTGTTATCTTTTTTATTAGATTATCAAGGTCCGTTGGTAGCAGAATTTTTCTGGTGCGTGGACAAATAATCAATACCCATCGCTATATAGATACTCTCAGGCATCTAAGACAGAACACGAAAAACAAACGCCAAATCCTTTTCACAAGAAGAGTGATTTCACTACATGACAATACCAGATGAAGAAGATACGAGTTTCAATGTTTTCTTTGAGAAACACTACCACACCCCTTTACACTCCACATTTATCTCCATGCCTGAAGGGGAAAACATTTTCACTTGAAGAAGAAGTCCAAAATACTATTAACCATTGGTTCATTTTAGGTCATAGGATTTCTATGAAGCTGGTATCCGTCACCTGATCGCACAGTGGAAAAGAAGTGTGTTAACAACCGTGGCGAGTGTTAAACAGTGAGTTTAATTTCTCTCTTTCTATTAACAACGACCGAGTTTCATTTTAACGACCTAATGTATCTTTTTTCGGAAGAAGAGTTGTGTAATCAAGATGTATATATCTTTTTTCGATACTTTCATAGACATATATTATATGTTTTCAGTATCCATGATTCTTAAGAAGTATACATCGGCATGCTGTTTGTCATTTTGTCTGTAACTAGAGTTTTTTTCTGAACTATCGGATCGATTCGGTTCATATTCAGTACGTAGGCCTACAATACGTTCATCCAAAAAGTTACGCTTCCAATATAATTACTTCACTGATAAAAGAGTCAAGAAGCACACATACTTTCTTATACATTTTATGTGATTCACAAAAATTCAGATCTTTGTCATGCTGAGAATGATATTAACATTCCCAGTTCTTCTCTTGAATTCTTATTCTAAAAATTCAAAAATGAAACCACTTAATATGAACCTAAATCACAGGAATTTTCGCCTTCTTATTTATTCACGGAAAGGCGATACTTGTTATTCCATAGACAAGACATTTGATATCGTTTATACATTATATTATTTAAGTGGACTCATAACAATTCTTGATAATAATAAAAATGAATGACAAATTGATAGAACAAGTAACTATTTAGGAAATCACTTAAGGAATGTATTTATGATAATTACTTTCATGTTTTCAGAACATGGGAGGAGTGAAAGGAGGAAGAAAAATAAAATGCATAAGATTTGCTTATGAAATGGCGTTAATAGCAGAAGAGGAATTGATACTAAGGGATATGCTACTGGAGCTAGATGACAACTGTGAGCAGTATGAGATGAAGATAAATGCAAATAAGACGAAGAGCATGGTCATAGGAAGAAAAATACAGAAGATAAACTTGCGAATTCTAAATTAGACAGTAGAGCAAGTGGACACCTTCAAATACTTGGGATGTACTATAAGCAGTAACATGAGCTGCTGCCAGGAAGTCAAAATGAGGATAGTAATGACCAAGGAAGCTTTTAATAGAAAAAGGAGCATCTTCTGAGGACCTCTGGAAAAAGAACTAAAGAAGAGACTAGTGAAGTACTTTGTATGGAGTGTGGCATTGTATGGGGCAGAAACATAGACATTACGACGAAGTGAAGAGAAGCGAATAGAAGCATTTGAAATGTGGATATGGAGAAGAATGGAACGTGTGAATTGGATATACAGAATAAGAAATGAAATTGTGTTGGAAAGAGTGGGTGAAGAAAGAATGATGCTGAAACTGATCAGGAACAGGAAAAGGAATTTGTTGGGTCACTGGCTGAGAAGAAAATGCCTGCTGAAGAAAACACTGGATGTAATGGTGAACGAGAAAAGAGTTCGGGGCAGAAGAATGATGATGATGATGATGATTATGATGATGATGATGTCAAGTGGTAGCTAACATATTACGTCTATTGTCAGCTTCCCTTTCAAAACTGTCTAAAGTTGCTTCAGTAGAACGGCGAAAATCGTAATTAGACAAGTTATCAACAGGGTTGGAGCTCACATATTTAGTTTCCCCTCAGCCGAAAATTCCTTAGAAAGACACGTTTTTGCGTATCTTTTAAATGCTTCTCCTTCAATTTCCCCCATTGACACTGACAAAGTTAAACCCAAACAAGGCCTCGTGTCGTACATTTACGGCATGTAAAAGAACCCTGTCCCTGATAAAAGCTCCGGGCAAAAGTTGTCGGCCATTTCCCATCCACGTCAAAATTCTGAGGTAATGCAATGGACCCATGTCAGTATAATATAAGTGCTCGTGAGCTTGTCCTTGTACATCGCTTTTAGTGTAGTGTTCTGTGTTTTCTAGGTGAAGGCTCTCCATCATGCCGCCCCCACACGAAGGCAGTCCGTAACGAGTCTGTCTAATGTCTAAGGAAAAAAGAATGTCTGAACGGGCACAAGTTCCAACCCTGACAAGCGTAAATTTCCTGGAAATCACGAAAGGTACACATTGTAATTCCTTTCAACTTTGTTCGTTGCTGTACAGGAAACATATCAGCTTTATCACATGGTTGCCAACATTTTGACACTTTTGTCACACTCGAAGTGAGATATTAGCATTTATATGTTATGTATACACTGTTGCCAAAATGTGTTATGCATAAAAACGATTCCTGTCTACATGAATGCTGCAACTCTTATCCAGCAGTTTCAATGTTCTGCTAAGAAAATGAAAGAAGATTTATATATAAGATTTTACCGAATAGAGTGTGAAGAATTATTTGCGGTTATTGATCATGTATTAAGATTTACTATTTGAGACGTTTCGGAACTGTTTATGATCCTGATGATGGAAGTTGTGAGTAGTTTGGATACGCCAGTGACTGTAAATCTGAAGACATAGTTAGAACTGTCGATTTATTCTTCACAGCGATTTTGATACAATTTTATTAAAATATATTTTTGAACGATCATTCTTTTTTGCTGTATTTACACTATTGTTGTTAGGCATTAGAAGTTAGAAATCCCATACAGAAACTTGTTGCTAGGGAAACCATTCTTCATAACATAAAACTATACTGAAATAGATCCGTTACAGAGCACTTATTGTTACATAGTTACCATTACAGTACAGTTTTGCGAAGGATATTAAATATTGCTCTAAATTTTCAATGCAAAATATATTGCATTTGCAATTTAAAAAATATGATCGTCCAAAAAATGTAGTACAGTACACGTTTGTGAAGTGCATTACAAAATCTTGGAAATTGGAAGACTCGCTCTGACCGTTTTCAAACTTTTTCTCGAATTTGTAAACAGGAAATGATGATGATGATAAATATATAATTCAGTATTAATATATCCTTATCCAGCGGATTATCGATACCAATTTTATCGATGTTAAAAAGGAAGAAGTCCAACATTAATTGCACATAATTTTCATTATTATATATGACGATTTTGTAAATTTTATGTTTAAACGAATGCAATTTTTTCTGCCGTGTCAGTCTCGATGTTTCCAATTACCACAATTTATTCAGAATTGACAAGGGAAAAGTGATGAATTATTTCAAATCTAAATTTTGAGAATTTTCCAGTACAGTATTGAAAAATGTTCTCGTCTTAAACCATTGTGTAATTACTGAAGGACAGTTCTATATACATGTAATTCTGAGAGTTATTTAATTATGTCCTTAATATATAGCATTAGAACTCGCAATTTTATTATATTAAAAACTTAAGAATTACGAAATTTCATCCTTTCCTCTTAAGTAAGGTTGACTGGATAACAAATGACATTTTGCATCAGACAAGATAATAAAGTTCTATTTTATTACACTTCAAACTATATGTCATGTGTCTATGCTATTTCCATTAATTTAAATTGGTATTTTCCCTAAAAATACTCCAAATTTTTTTAATAATATTCTTAGATGATGAAAGTATTAACTTTGTAATTTTAAAATGTTAAAAATTACCAGCTTCACTCATAAAACGTATTACGTAGTTTATGTAAAGGAAATAATAAGAAAAATATTTTGAACGTCTTTAATATCTCGTTAGAGTGAATGGAGTTGAAAAAAGTATTTTTTCATCTATATTGGGAATGAATACGGCGTTCACGAAATTGGTGCCAGAAAATTACAATGAAAAATTCATCCCTTAAATTTAATGTAAAACATACAAATGAGTAAGTGATCAAAGTTAAATGACTTATATTTAAGACAATTTTACGCAAAATTACATTATCAAATAGGGTTTTAGAATTACCTGTTCTTTTTTTACATTTTTTAGTTTAGATAAGTTTTACAGAGCTACTCATACCTGATATTTAGCTATTTTTATATAACAAAGGATGCAATGCATCATTAGCTGGCAACTTCAAGAATTTCCTTATGAGATTGTAATTAAATGTTGACGAGATGGTAGTGCGCTTAGACAACTGGTTCTATCCACAGAAATTTACTCTTTGATTCACTAGAATTTGTACCGAGATATTCAAAGTGAAATTCCGATTTACAAGACATTAACTTTGAACTAATTGAATTAAGTTAAAAAAACATAATATACTAATTATTACCTTCATCATGAACATAAAAGGATTACACCACTTTCTCTCCATCTTCATGTTAGCTGTAACTGCTCTCTCCACTTCTCCATGAAACGGTCAACTTCTCTTCGACCCGTTGCCTGCAATTTCATGATTCTTTATAATTTTGTCTTTAGACACCATTATGTCGTTTTGCCATTATTTTCCATTTTGTTTTGTGCTTGTGTAATACATGTGACATGTAACTACTTTTTATATCTATCTTTCTTCCTTCCTTATTTCTTAAGGAACAGTCTTCCAAGGGTCTTAGTAGGTGCATCTCTGCAACATCAGTCGAATTGTCTTTTGTTGTCGAAGTCTATAGATGTCTCTAGTAGTAATTAGCTTCAGTAATTTTCATTTCGAATTTAATATTTAGGCCTACTTAATACGATTGTAAATGGATTAGTCACTATAATATATATATATATATATATATATATATATATATATATATATATAATTTCAACTGATAATGGAAATTACGGAAAAACGGCTGAACGGATTTTAATAAATGACCCCTCATTTCGAAGCTTGGAACTCAACGTTTTTCAGAAAAATAGTAGTTTTCAGTGAAATGTCAATTTTTCAACATAATTTTACTATTTTCCAAAATCCATCTGTCGTCAGTTTTGAGAACTAGCTAATTGCATTTCAGAATAAAACAAAACACAATCCAGTAAACAATATTACACGAAGGCCATGATCTGCAAGAATGCAGTTGGTTATTAAAAACTTAACTTACTAAAAATATTTTACAGGTTCGATTCTGTGGTGTGTAATTTTCTGGGTACAGCTGTGTATTGAATATTAAAAACTACAAAACTTGAGGTGGTTTGATGATATTATTACCATTAGAAATGAAATGTTATTGTAGTTAATGCCGTGACGTAACTATTTTTCTTTAATTATACATATTAATGCTGTATTGATGATATGAAAGTGAAACGTTTTGGGGTTATATAAATATATGTAGAGAATAACTTAAATTAGGTTTTGATTTCTATATTTTACTGAGTGGCGGCTATATAGTATACAGTATATAGTATATGTTACTGAAAGCTATAAAACTTACGTAAGATAATAATATTATTAAAAATTGAATATTTTTATAGTTATTAATCAAGTGGGGTTGGGTCTTTTTCATATATTTAATGGCGGTGTAGTGTAGATATTTATATGCGTGGTTCTCTTCAGTATTGGCTCGAGAGAGAGAATCTTTCATTATTATGGAAGCAAATAACTTTCAGAATGTCTGGTATTCTTCATTGAAAATAAATCTGAAAAATGTTTATTTGAACGTCTAATGAACTTAGTTTGCAGCATTTGCTGCACAAGCCACTAGTATAATTTATAATTTTAAATAATGTACAGTTAAGGTTAATAACAGTGCAGTAAAGCAAATATAATGAAAATCACAAGAAAAAGCTAATGTAAATATATTATTTATGTTGAGAGCGGAATGTGTAAGATCCCGGAACTCATGAATTAATCTAAAACAAACTTCACATCTTTGTCCCCTTTGCTGTGGAGACCTTCGGTTCTTGGAGTCATGACGCAGAAGTTTTGGTATCTCAAATCGGCCAAATTTTGATCTCCATTACTGGTGATCGTCTTTGCACTACTTATTTGCGTCAATGTTTAAGTATTGCAATTCAACGTGGAAATGCAATGAGCGTTTTGGGTACTCTTCCCGAGTCCAGCCCTTTTGACGAACTCTTTCTCCTGTAAAATTTATTATTCTGTGTGTAAATATTTCTGTTTAGTTTTATATTTCTAGCATTAAATGGTCTGTGGCGATTCTGAAAAATCATTTATACGGAATATCATAATTCCCCCCCCCCTCTTTCTATCCGTTAGAGTGTGATTGTTACAATATAGGTATAAATTTATTATTTCTTAAATTTAAGCTCCTGGTTCACATTTCAATTTGACTCATCTATTTTACTCTAAACGTTATTATTCTTATATGTGTGTTATTCTGTGTTTTTGGCAACCCAGGATGCCTGGGCAGACTATTTCTTGGAAATAAATTATATATAATACCATTTAAGCTTGCGTTAGATGCGTTTTTATCAACCTGAGATTCTATTATGCCGTGGGCATATTTTCTAAAGAGGAATTTTGTAATATAATATTGCATCTTTTCACTTTCATATTCTCTTTTTATTATTATTATTGTATATATAATTAGATATTAATTTCTTTAAGATTTTACTGTAAATAATGATTATTAACATATCTTACATTGTAATGAAAACTATTTGACAACATAAAATGTAGAAAGATAAAATTATAATAAATTCCATATACGACATAATTAATCACACTAGCTGAAATAACGAAATTGATCAATGTGTATTAATAGTTACTTTACAGATCTAAACATAGGTAATTTATAATGGGTCAATCTAGCAAGTCCACCTCAAATCGATCAGCTAACTAATATAATACTATGGCACGCATACAGCGTGAGCCGCAGGTTGAAAATCCTAGCTTTGCAGCATCATATATTCGGCAGATGCATTTAAAAATAACTTAGGGTTTATCAGAAGTTTCAAGAAACCCTGTAAGGAGGTTTGTGGTTAAAAATTGCTTCGTTTTCTATGAAGGAGTACTTCTGAGTGGATAAATAAATTGGAAGTGGCCAAAGATGCTCTCAGTCTCGACGTCGGTCAGGGTTACGGCGTACACCGGGTCGCCATTATGATGTAAAATGGTTAAGACCATCCTTGCACGTTTATGGCACAGAGACCAATTAAAAACCTCCACCGCACAAATAAAGCTGTAATGCTTCATAAATTAATCACATTCATGAAATTATTTCCAAACTATAATTGGCAGTAGTGGTTTAAATTGTTTCAATATGACGAAATACATCGCTTTTCAAGAAAATTATTAGAAATTAGTGTACTTAAATTTCGCCCATAATGTATAGGCCTAAACAACATAGCCACAATATCTGATGCTCATCTATTAATAATACACTATGGTATGATAAAACATTATTAGTCGATAAAATGTCACGTGACAAGGATCTCACAGTGGAAACCTCTAGCGATGGCGTAACACATCCACAGATTTCCAATTTTTCTTGCGGAGCCATGCATAGGCCTATATTCATTGTACGTTATTAGGGATCTTCCAGTTCGGAAAATTCGGTTACTGCTGAATTAGTAAAGCGAGGCAAATACTAAAAAATGAAGCATGCTAATATCGATATAAATAGGAAATTTTAGTGACATGCCCTTTTAATATTCATTCAGAAAGGAGTTGTTCAGAGAAATGTAAAGAGTAGAAGAGGGGGGAAGCTATATCAGATAGTGTAACCGGAAATAACATGTTTTTGTGAGTGTAATGATGAAATCTGGCCACAGACGTCTGTGAACATGACTAACACTGGCGGAATAAATGAGTTTGAACAGCTTCCAACATTGTAGTTGTAACAAACAACTAGGGTGGGAGAAGAGGAAGAAAATGTAAACTTAGCGGAAGAGGGGAGTATAAGCAATAGAAATAGTCACTATATGCACATATAGACACAAAAGAATTCTCTATTAAAAATAACGTATGATGAAATTGTTTCCATGCTTCAAAGTCACAGGCGTATAGATTGAGGGGTGTGTGAGGGGTGAGACGAGACGAGTTGGATGCAAAACTGAGTGAAAGAAGGGAGTATCAGCGGCAAGACAAGACATCAGAGAATCCCATTATGTAATGCTAGTTGCCTAACCTTTCGGAGACTTGCACCTGGCGCCATCTTGAACCTTCGTGCTCCTCAACCCCCTTGTCTGCTCCACGGTAGCTGTTCTTCCTGACGCTCTATTCGCACCGTCTTCTTCTCCGACGTCGTCGTCGCCGTCGTCGTCGCCTTCGACGCGTTGTGAATTGTTAAGAGGGCTTTTAATCCTATGGCAAGGCCCCCTTGCTACTTGACACTGCACCGTGCTACTGTCATCACCATTATCATCATTATCATCAACGGTTCGGTCGCAACTATCTACGTCATCTTACCACTTCTGTCCAGCGACCCGGCCTGCTCCCGACACACTGGCTGCTTGTCCCTGTGAGCCTAGGCTACCCGCCCAGCTCGATACCGCGCCTCCCCGTGTCGAGATCCGAAGTTGTGTGCCCCTTCCCCCCTCCCCCCTGCCACCCACTTACATACCTGCTTTCCTCGTGTATCGGCTTTCTCACCTGATTTCCTCATCTGCACCTGCTTTCCCGATCTGATTTCCCGTACAACATCCTCGCTCCACTGTTTTTCCCTAGTCACTTATCATTATCAACGGAACGAATTCCTGCTGATAATCCTTCCATACATGAATAAGCAAACCAGAGCACACATACATACACACCACATCTAATATCAGATTAAATTATATATTAAAATACGCTAAATAAGTACAATAAAATTATGTAAATTAAAACAACAATAATACGTTTTATTGCTTTACTAACTCTTACAAATTCTTATTCAATTATTATAAACTAATACATTTAAAATTAATGTTATTTACTTTTCGTATTCGGTTACAAAGATGAGTTTCTCCCTCTCCCCATTAAGTATATTAAATCTATCATTATTATTTATTCGTCGATTTAAGTCTCTGAAGTGCTTATCTTTCCGGTCATATCTTTCTCATTTAACTCTAAGTTAATTATTCTTACATTTATTATACTTATATTTTGCACATATTTATTTATAGAATAATCTCAAATATTATTAGAAATACTAAGCCAATTATTCATTACAATTATCATTCAAATTTACATTTAAAGTTAATGTTATTTACTTTTCGTATTCAGATACAAAGATGAGATTCTCCCTCTCCCCATTAAGTTTATTAAATCTATCATTATTATTTATAGGCCTATTCGTCGATTTAAGTCTCTGAAGTGCTTATCTTTCCGGTCATATCTTTCTCATTTAACTCTAAGTTAATTATTCTTACATTTATTACACTTATATTTGCACATTTTTATTTATACAGTAATCTCAAATATTATTAGAAATACTAAGCCAATTATTCATTAAAATTATCATTCAAATTCCTGCATTTGAATAAATGAACCATGCATTTCTCGATTTCTGTTTAAGTCCAAAATAACTATTCGTAAATTATTATGATTTTACCATTATTATTAACTTTGCGTTACTATCTTTTCTAAATGATAGTCTTATTTCATATACATTTTTAGTTTCGTCAACAAAACAAAGTTTTATCCCACTATACCCCTGATGCAGCCACGTGTTCAACATTGTCATTGTAAAAGCATTTATTATATAATAATTATAGACTAACTTCCTTTCTCGTTACATCATACTTTTCCTCAATTTCTTCTTTTGTTTCCTTTCCGAGAAAGTTAGTCATTATTCGAATGAATTTCTACAACTCAATCTCCATTTCTACAGTTGTTGTTTTCTCGAAGTGTGTAAATATATAATTAATGATTCTTGCATTCGCTTTCGGGAATCCCGGAATGTTTCTGTGAAATTAATTCCTATTAATATACTACCTTCAGGATTTGCTTCCTCATACTTCCAACATTACATTTCTGCAATGAGTTAGCTTTATTTACATTGCTCATTTTCAGGTTACTCCACTGAATACATGCTTGTCATTTGTGTAGTAGCTCCGTAAACTAGTGGTGGGTGCAATTTACTTTGGAATAATATTTTATATTCTTAGAAATATCTTTTTTGCATCTAAACCAGTTTAAAGATGTATATTAACTTATACATACATACTGTACATACATACATACATACATACATACATACATACATAGGCCTACATACATACATAGGCCTACATACATAATTTCTGGGAAAAAATTGTTCCGAGACCGGGTATCGATCCCGGAACCTTTGGCTGAGCGCTTCAACGCTCTACAGACTGAGCTACCCAGGAACTGCAACCGACAGCGTCTCAGCTTTTGAGTGCAGTTCCTGGATAGCTCAGTCGGTAGAGCGTTGGTGCGCTCAGTCAAAGGTTCCAAGATCGTTACCCGGCCCCGGAACAATTTTCTCTTGAAATTATTCAAGTCTGCTTCACAGGGAGCTATACCTGAAAGCCAGATTTGCATCATACATACATACATAGTACTGTACATACATACATACATGCATACATGCATGCATGCATACATACATGCATACATACATACATACATACGTACATACAGTCGGCCTCGGTAGCGTAATTGGTATATCGCTGACCTTCTATGTTCGAGGTTGCGGGTTCGATCCCGGCCTAGGCCGATGGGATTTAAGTGTCTAAATGCACAGGCTCATGTCAGTAGATTTATTGGCATGTAAAAGAACTCCTGCGGGACAAAATATTGGCACACCGACGACGCTGATATAACTTCTGCAGTTTCGAGCGTCGTTAAATAAACCATAATTTAATTATTTACGTACATACGTACATACATACATACATTACATACTTCATAAATTTGTTTTTACGACTGATATCCGGAGACAATACAATGCAGGCCATTGGTTTGATATGCATGACGCATGTGTATTTTGTTTGTTTCTTACTTCCAAGAGGCGTTTCCTGCAGAAATGTTTGCGCTCACAATCGACACGGTAATCCACAGAGACATTCTAATCAGATAATTTGGCAGGGCAAGGAACGACTGTTTGTTAATTTTGTATTGAGCAATATTAATTAGGACAGATTTGTCCAAAATGAGCGATATCAGGAGTTACTTCTATTCTGAAGATGACCACGCTCAGAAGTTGTACTTCTATTTGAAAATCCAGTTGAATTGAGTTGAAAAACATTGATTTAAAGTACGTGCATAAGCTGTGACATCGTTAAGGCGATGATCATAATGTATTGTGAGGATGATAGGCTGCTGTTATAAATGTTAAAACACTTCAAAATAATCTTAAATGTTTATCTAATAACTCTGAAATAACTTATACATCTCATAGGGAAAAAAAGTGGAAAGGTCGGAGTTAAAAATTAGATTTTAGTTGATTCACTTTAAATTTTGTACTTGGCTAACGCAGAGAAGTATCTGACTAAATACGAATTGTAAATGTGTCAAAAATATTCCTCGTATGCCTGGAGTCTGGACAAGTTCGAAATGGCCGAATTAGAATTTTATTCTCAACTTCTTCTTACCTTCTTTTCCTAATGTTCAATCCATACTTTTCATAGAACACATTTTCCCGTTCTTCTGAAATTCTTACACCATAATTGATTCGCGAATATTGGATATAAGTTTTACAAGAAAGTAAATAATATCAGAGTTTTGCTATAAAATTTAACCGTATTTATATACGTAAGATTATGAATTAAAAATATTTAATTCTAAATTTGAACATATTTTAAGACTAACACGCGGTACAACATATCCAGAGCTCTTTAATTTAACTTAATATAAACTCCAAGAGGTGTACTTGACAATCGAAATTGAAAAGAAGTCTTTAAACCACTGTTCACTGATATTTGAAAATTGAAATATTTCCTCTCTATGTCCTGTGAACGTACCTTGAAAATTTAATTAAAATTGGTGTAATAAAATATGTTTTGTAAATAGCCAAAATATTTTCTTCATAATTTAGATACCACTTAGTCTCTAATACGCGCGAAAATGAAGAATAAATCCACGCCTAATAATTATATCGTAAAACTAGGTATTTATTATCTTATCATTTTTAACAGTGATCCACATTTTAAACTAAACAAAAGAAGGTGATATACAAAATATGTCGATAAATCAGAGCCATCCATTAAATAAATCCTGAAACCGTTGCAACATAACCAACAGCAAGTACTATTCATTAACTGATGGTCACATTGGGTTTGTCGTTATGACTTTTTATTGTGGTTAGCATTTAAGCATGGTAACTATGTGGGGCGTTTTTATACAGAGAAAAAGAGGATGTTGGAAGTTTGCCACGGCTCAGCGAATGATAATTCGCCTACTTGAGTTTTCGGCAGATAAATTTGTGTCAACTGCAGTTCCAAAGCCAGTTCCATTCAGCTAAATTCGAGATACAAATTACGCCATCGTAAGTCATTTAGTCGCCATCTGGAGCTTCAGCTTCTTAGCTTAAGCTTTGAAAGAGTTCTACTCGTATTATATATAAATACTGTATATATAAGTTAAACTATATGATTAAAAAAAACTATTTGCACCGAAAGTAAAAAAATTATTGTAAAACGATTTTAAATTGAGTTTATGAATTGCAATAAACTACAGTCGTCAAATTTTCAGTTTTAATTTTATTAAAGATAATACAGATATTAGGAAATAAGGCTCCTGTACTAATAAAAGTTTATACTTTTCAGGATTAAGGTAAGGAAATAGAACTATCGTTTTATGGCACTGAAAATATTTTCTAGTATAAATTGTAAAATATTAAAAACAAATTATTGTTATTAGAATTTAAAAATTGAGTTGAATTGAAAACTTGTGCTTTTACAATCCTACGGTAAATTTGTTATGCCTGACTTTACTGCAACCTGCATTACAGACGAGTAGAAGATGTTGCCGCTTCAATCAGGCAAATTGCATTTGCAGCTAAATGGATTCTTATTGAAAGTAGATAACTAAGAAACGCATTGAAGAATCGTCCTGCTTTATGAAACCTCACTTTCTAGTTTTGCAGGGTAAAACATTAGCTAAAATATTTCGTAATTTACTAAAATAATTGTAGCTATTGTTTCGAGATTACATCAGCTATTTAGGCCTGACAGAACACAGTCCATTTCCTTACTGTGACAATATATTCCCAGATTTGTTTCCTGATTTGCCCGTCTGAGGTCTATGAACTCCAAAGAAATGCTTCATACGTAAAGAATTTACAAACGGGATATAATTTTTAATATTGTATGTAGCGTATTTATATTTAGTAAGTAATTTATTTTCCTTTCTTAATTGACGGGAATATCAAAGTCTCTATATTTTAAATTCGATCCTTAGTATGTTCATTAAAATGCATTTTATCGAAGTTCTTTGCCAGAGCATCCAAATATCAGGATCAGAATATTCCTAATAGAAAAGAAACTTACAAAAAGTTTCCTGTTTTGTTACAAGATTATTAACATAAAAAATAATAACACATTCATATTATCAGTGTTTTTTAAATGTTGTGAATCAATTCGATAAATAACTTCGAGTTACAAAATCGAGAAGTTTAGTACTCAAAATACACGCTGAGAGCAGCACCAATCGCACAACGAAATCGAAGGAGAAAGTCACTAGACCAGAAGAGAATAACAAGAACACATCATACTACATCCGAAGAGACAATAAACAGCTTTACACGAGGCGTTATGTACCATTACTGAAACACTCAGAACCATTTGCCTATTTATGGAGACTGAATGGTTTACAATTTATGACGACTATTTGCCAGATACAGTATATTGGCTTTAAAAGGTTTACCTCGCCTCTTGAATAAATTGTTATGATTGTCTTTAATTTATTGTCAGCACACCTGGTCTCCCTTGAAGGGTTTTATATTTCAGCTAAGACTGGCGGTGATATGCTAGTCAGGATTAGACCCCTATACGACGGTTTCAAGCGTGGAGGCCTAACAAAGGGGTCGCAGTACACTTAGGCCTCGAGGCGGGCCCTAGTATCGCTTTTTACGAAGATGAAGATGATAAAATAATTAACAATATACAAACGAAACACAAAAATCGAACATTATAGAACGTAGTGAACACGGCATGTAGGCTACTACGGATTAACAACAATAAGAACGGAAATTCTGCACTACACATCAGCTGCAAAGAGACATTTTGGAAGATCGTTGAAAATATAGGCAAACCAATAAATTATTGCTAAACGTTTGGAGACGGAACGGATCCAGAAGGAACCAATCTTTGACCTTGATGATGATGATGATGATGATGATCATAATAGTGATGACAATTTATAGCGTAAATATGATTGGAACCGCTTTCAATTATTTTAAAATTTATATCTTACATGTTATTACAATCCATGTATTGTGGGTCCCTATCACCACGGCATGGCGCGTCCTCAGGTTGCGGATCGAGGAGACGGTCTCCAGATATGGAGGGTAGCTGCGAATATATTGAATAAGCAGTCGCGGACAGCCGATGAGGGGTGGTCCTCCAGCTTGGAGGTTGGGCGAAGGGCTAACAACCCATCACCGTAAAAAAACAGCTTGTTACGAAATCTACAAATAAGCCTCGGAATGGGACTGATTCTCTGGCACGACCACAGAAAATGTATTCTTCACGTGACATAATTAGGAACATTAAATCCCAGACGTTTGAGATGAGCACGGCATGTAGCACATATGGGCGAATCCAGAAATGCATATAGAGTGTTAGTTGGGTGGCCGGAGGGAAACAGACCTTTGGGGAAGCCGAACGTAGATGGGAAGATAATATTAAAATGGATTTGAGGGAGGTGGGATATGATGATAGACATTGGATTAATCTTGCTCAGGATAGGGACCAATGGCGGGCTTATGTGAGGACGGCAATGAACCTCCGCGTTCCTTAGAAGCCAGTAAGTAAGTATGTTATTACAATATTAATACAATTATTAAGACTCTAACGGAAATCGTTATTACGATGTACGAAAGAAAATCCATGTTTTCTAATATTTTTAACTTGTTTTACAAAACATATTTTTGGGAAATAAGCCCTTCCCTTTTCTTCCTTGCGGTTTTTTTAAAGGACTTTGGCAATGTTTTCTTTTGGAACTCTATCTTCGTAATCAACAGCAGGAAAAACAAATACAGACTGACTATTGCAGTACGACCGTAGAAATTTCACTTCTACATCCTTCGCTTGCACATTGAGGCGTTCAGAAGTCAACATGATTAACTCCTTTTCCAAAGATTTTGAGATATTCAATGTTAAAGTTAAA
Source organism: Periplaneta americana (assembly GCF_040183065.1). NCBI lineage: Eukaryota > Metazoa > Arthropoda > Insecta > Blattodea > Blattidae > Periplaneta > Periplaneta americana. Next base: position 164,307,371 of record NC_091124.1, read on the forward strand.
TGAAATGAAATGAAATGATTAGCCTAAAAATGTCCCGTTAAAGGCAAAGGCCTCCTCCTATAGAGGGAGAGCTCTATTTGTCTCACGCGGTGAGCTACTCCGCGTAAGAATGGAATTGTTCACTTGGTTCACATTCTGCACACTTTGGTATTGTTCGCTTTTTTCTGTCGCGCTGGTTTTAGTCGCTGTTCACTTGTCTTCTAGGTTTCTCCAGTCTTCCCTATGTCTTGCTCTGCTTGACCAATGGCTTCCTACTCGTTCACACATACAAATAATTAATTCTGTGATGTAGTGAAGAAGAATACTGCATTCTGTGGGCTTTTTACCGAACTATGGAGTTAATCACATTGGCCACTGAAAATATGGTCAATTTAATACACTGTCAACTTATAAACTCCGAAATAACCAAATTTGGAGTTAATCATGTTGACTTCTGAACGCCTGTCATAACACCAACACAGTTTCTCGTCTTCAGTTTTCTTCCTTCCTCATATTTACGAGTATAATTCACTACTACAAAAGCTTCTATTGTCAGTACACCTTTCTGTAGCTGTTCTTCATATCCTTCCTCCTGTTCCTGTTCCAAAACACTGATTTCAGCTTCTTGTTGCCCTTCAGTTTCCCGTTCCGTCTTATCTCGACCCAGTACAGATTTCCCAGGTGAGACGTTTCTTCTTCTTCTTCTTCTTCTTCTTCTTCTTCGACGTCGTCGGCCACCACTGCTTGCTGTGTCATGTCTAGCATGTTTTAACCTTTCTTCAAAGCTGCCGAACCAACAATTGTTGCTTTCTTCCTGATTATTGTCACCGTCTGGAAGCTCACTTACTCTTCAGAATTTATAACGGCCTTTCCTCCCATTAATCCAGTGTGAAAATTGTTGAACTTATTTTCAATTGTTGACCTTGACACTTGATAAAATTTTGAAGCTTTGCGATAAGAATACTTTCCTGCCTTGACAGCTCTAACAGCAGCTTCCAGCTTCTTAGGATCGTAATTTCTCTTCCATGTAACTCCAAGCGGTGTCTTGTATTTACGTGGCATCGTCCGATATCACCCCACACAGTCACAGAAGTTATTGCTCTTACATCAAACGAGTGACTGCATAGAAAACCAATAACTATCGCAAAACATCGACAATAGGTTAAAGAAAGATGTGATTTATTTCAATGTAATTTTACGTCAACAATGTACACGACAAAGAAGCAACTAAATTACCTAGTTAAAATCCGACAGAAGTAACAATTTTAATTATTAACGCTGTCTGGCCACTAACTCTCTTGTTAGAACATACAAAAATTTGCATGAAAAAAATAATTTCTTATCAATATTTAGTTTTTATATTTGCTTAAATAAAATCATATAAGAATGTCTGAAGTCACCCCCGAGTCGGATTTCACCCCATATGACGGTATTTAGTATTTCATAAATGGAGTGTAATTTCATATTGTAAATGTAATTAAACTTAATTATTAATTTAATTATAAAAATCATGTTTTACCGTCTAGGGACATCTCGACACGCTTAGATAAAATATTAATTTTGGGACCAATTAGCGTAAATTTTATTCTAATTCTTTTACCTAATATGTATGGACATGTTTTCTGTACATTTCAAATATCTGGTGTCAATGTAATCATTTTATATCACTGATTTAAAAACATACAAATTGTGCCGTAGTGTTGACTTCTCCTATAATGGGGGAGACTTCGACATACACTATCCACTAAAAAGTAATTGGGCACTGTTTTTGCCCCTTTAGAACCTTGTGGTACCACCTCTTGTTGCTGTAACAGCAGCCACCCTGTCAGGCATGCTCTCCACTAGTTTGTGTAGGATATCCACTGGAATGCGTCGCCATTCCTCTTGCAACATGGCACTCAGTTGGACAATGGAAGTTGGCCGCATCTCCCGAGACCTCAATCCCCGGACCAATTCGTTCCAAAGGTGCTCAATGGGATTGATATCAGGACTCTGTGCAGGCCAGTCCAACCGGTGAACATTATTGTCTGCATACCACTGCATAGTAGCCGCCGAAACACGGGGCCAACTTCCATTGTCCAAATGAGTGCCATGTTGCAAGAGGAATGGCGAAACATTCCAGTGGATATCCTACACAAACTAGTGGAGAGCATGCCTGACAGGGTGGCTGTTGTTATAGCAACAAGAGGTGGTACCAAGAGGTTCTAAAGGGGCAAAAACAGTGTCCAATTACTTTTTGGTAGATAGTGTAGTATGCCAAACAAAACAAACACTTTAAAAACGAACATTTACAGCACAAATCTTGCTCCTGAAACAAAAATACTTTATAATATTCTTAGTCGCGTTCGTCACATTAATTTTTCATCGCTGTCATTTTCTACACATGTCTCGTGAAACCATTTTTGGTTTCTACAACTGAACACAAAGCTCTCTAGTAATACCCACTTTAGCGGCGGAATAGTTTTATTGAATTGTCCAGATTGTTTCATGAACTAGCTTCCTCTCCCTACACGCCGAGCATTAGATGGCTTCATTCTGTGGGAGAGTCTAATTTATTTTTGCTGTTTAGCCTCTTCCAACTATTTCCTATAGTCTACAGACTTTATTACGTCTGAGTCTTGCAGTTTTCTTACTCTTTTGCCACCACATGAAAGTGTTAGCAGTGGAACTGGCGACAAATCTTCAAAGGAAGTATCAGTAGATGAGAAATTAGGCAAGCCTAAATGAACTTGTCTAGATGGTGCCTGTGGTATTATTAGGTAGTAATGTCTTTTCCAACGCGAATTTCATATCAATTTTCGGCTAAAACGAGATCGTAATCAAACATGTTATCCTACAGTATGTCAGAATGTCTGTTCTCTTGCGTGATTGTTAATCCATATAGCCTGTAGATTCAAGGCGAAAAATATGCGGAACTAACTGATCTTCATATTTGTATCGAGAGTTGTGTTTTTTCCTATTTGTCGATATCCAATTAAATTTAAAATATAAAGTTTAATTCAGATTGACTCAATGGAAGATGAATAGTTCCACACATGCAGGTAGATAAACAGATAGAAAAACAGATAGACGGACAAAGTGGCACTAAAAATTCTATGAAGGATTGCAAACTCTCTTAGGACCAAACATATGAACATTTTGATAGAGAGAGCACCCAGTCATCTCCCCAAAAGTATAGTGTCGAAATCTCACCGAGTTACACGTATTCATCCAAAAGATGACAGCACGCTCGAAAGAAGGATAATTGAAGAGCTTAGAGCCATAGTGGGCCAAATCCATTTTCATAGTTTTGAAGTTTATCTCATCTTTTGATTACCTGCTGACTCACGTACTCAAGAGATAGCGTCATTTACTCCAGATGGTTACCAGACAAGTCCAGGATTATAATGTCCATACGTCAAAATGTCCATGGAATATGTCCACGTTGAAAATGTCCATGTTAAAATCGTCCAGAGTTAAAATGTCCATAGTTCTATAATGTCCAATCACTCTGATGTCCAGAGTCATAATGTCCATAGTTCTACAGGGACATCATTTTATTTTTACTTCAATTTTTACTGTACCTGAGTTTTTGAATGTACTTCACTCCCACCCCTTATACTAATGAAGTTCAACCGTCCTCCACACAGATCCAAGACCGCATATACAGTCATAGTAGCCTTACGGTCATAGTAAACAGTACGTTCAAAAAATATGTTCGCGTTTTCCAGTGACGAAAGAGCTTTCAATATTGCATCATTTTCGCACAGGTACTGTCGTCCATTTGCCTACGTCGTATTTCGGTTTTCCCCACCTGCTGCTATTCGCCTCTCTCTAAAGTCTAGTGGCTGGGCTGTCTTAGCTCTTTTCTGAGAACATTAATTTCTGTTAGGAATTGAACGTCTACGTAATATTATACGCATACAATTGTTTAAAATAACTTAAATTAAAGGGCTTCGTTAAGTAATTAACTATCACGTGATTTTTTCCCTTTCTACAACCCTGCGACATAACCACTTGGGACGGACAGTAGATAGCATGTCTAAGTAATTTCATCTTTTCGGATTAGGCAGAAGTGAAGACAGAACTTACAGTAGGTACGTAAGGTACTCTTTTATAGAGTAGGTACAGAATTATTTCAACATGAGTTACTGATACGAAGTACGAACCTGGTAATTGAAATTACGTACAAGAGACTATAGTGCGATAATATGCACATTAGAACTGAAGCCTGTATCGAAATGAACGGCCACCATTGTCAAAAATGTGTTTATATATCCATATTATGATTATTTTTCAATTTAACTTCATTTTCTATAGTGTACGCTAATATTCTGCAGATAGTGTAATATACACTGCATAATGAATACGTCCGCATAGATAGCTCAGTTCGTGAGTAAAAACACTCATTGTTAATACTGTACTGTTTTTTGATTAAACAAAAATCTAATGGAAATTATCAAACTCAAAAGCGCAATATTTCCTAGTTTACGTAAATGGATGAAGTACTTTTCTTCCCTCCTATACCTAGTAAAGTGATGTGTTTGTATATTACGCCCGTATCATCGAACGCCAGTCTTGGAAAGTGGTAGCAAACGGTGTTTCCGGTTCGCAATCGTTGATCCAAAAGTATAGCCAGGTTAATATTAGAAATGTTAGTAAAAATAAAATGATGTCCCTGTATAATGTACACTATATCCATTGTTCAAGGTAGTTATAGTAATCTATGTAAACATTTTCAAGTACAGTACTAACCAGAACTGAAATTTTTGAAGATGGAACGAAATCCTCAGTTAGTGCCATCACAGATGGGTAGGCCACTACTTTCTTTTCGTGGATACCTGTACCAACATCATTACCTTAATAGAGATAGGACAAAAATATATTGACGATGCAGGGAAAGAAAATTTGTAATGCTACAATAATAACTAACAGCAACCTGCATAACATCCGGGTTTTGCGGGATGGCACAGATAAGCATTTACATAGTGCCGATGAAGCAGATATAGAAGAAAAGTGCATCTTGAACCGTGTTAAGGCAAGAGAAAGAGCGTTGACTGTACATCATTCATCCATTTGACGATTTATACAGTGTATAAAGCGCGAAGGAAATGAAATTTGGAGACAAATATTGCAAGAAAGAGGGGGGCATACACAAATTAAAGAGCCGATGAATAAAAAGGTATTTGACGAATCAAAGACAATGGAGAAATTCTCATACAGCTTCCTTAAAAGTATTGGTTGCCATCTTAAAAGTGGGGCTCCGGTTCACGATGATTAGTAATACTTATTTGTACGAGTCATGGAATAAAATTTGTGTTCTATTCAAGCAGAATTTTCCTTTGAACTTGGACATTATGGACGTTTGACACTATGGATATTTTCACCTTACGAACGTTTCATCATATGGGCTTTCTGTCGTATGGACATTTAGTACATGGACTTTTTAACGTAAGGACATTTTGACCTTATGGAGGTTTTATCATATGGACGTTCTGTAGTATCGACTATATACGGTGGAAGCACTCCAAATCCCTCACGTTATGAAGTAATTAAAGCAACAAAAATACTCTCTCAAGCAAATGCCAGTTCTTTTGAGAAGCAGAGTGGCTATATCCAAACGCCCAATGAAAGCTGCTGGTTCTTGCCACCTGACTTGATGTAGAATATGGCAGACGAAGAGGAAGAAAATAACTCGACTAAGCTTAAATCTAGGAAGCGTGTGGAAAACTGTGATGAGTGGGAAAATAATGTATGAAAAAGGAAAATAAATAGTGGCCAAGAGTATGTAAATACAAGTGGAAATCCTGTGTCCGCGAAAATGTACACTGACAAAGACTGCAAATGTGGATTATGTTGTGTCTAACGCTTGGATAATGAAAATGATCGAGCACATGTGTATGATACATTCTCGTCAATAAGTAATTTTGATCAGCAATTGCAGATATTGCAGGAATGGATCATATAATGAATATAAAGAGGCACAGAGGATCTGCAGATGTAAAAGATAGTCATGGAGAGTATTCGCGGGTATAAGTTATATTAAGTTAAAAGTATGTACCATAACTTCAAAAATTATATTTGAAATATAATTATAAACAAGGTACCTTTTTAACTAATTATACCTTTTAATATAGAAAACTTATTTCTGAGCTATTAAAATGTCATTAATCTAGCGGTATACTGTACAATTTTACCTAACTTCGTATTAATTTATAATGAAATAAAAAAATAAATTATTTAATAAATTAATATGCGAGTATGCAAAACTACGTTCTTCAATTTGCATATAAAAAGTTGGAGTGCATAACTGTCAACATGATGTTAGGCTATTTGTGGAGAGAAAACACTGCTCAGAGGGGGCATCTGAAGTGGGAGCATATCTATTATCATACCTTAAAACTGTAATTACTGGAGCAAATCACTTAATAGTATATTCAAATAACGTGTGGAGGACAAAATAGAGACCAGTACATAACTTCATTTTGAGCCTCCATTGTCCATCATCCACAGTTTAAGAAATAGACATAAATTTCTAGAATTTGGGCATTCTTTCCTCCCTAATGACAGGGACTTTAGGACTATTGAGTCAGTTAAACGCAAAGCCAAAAATCTCTTTATCGTAGACGATTATGTATGTTAATGAAACAATGTATGAAAAAGAAAAGCGTTTGTTGTAAAAAAAAATGAAACAGTAAAACTTTCTTAATATCAAAGATATTGAAAAATGCAATTTTTTGGTGTGTAAAGACACTATAGATGGCAACAAGGTCCAATTAATGAAAAATACATGGCTTAGGTGCGAATTAGCTGAACCAATGAAAATTAAATTTTGTTATTCTCTAAATGAGCTAGAAACAGTTTTTCCAAAATTTTAAAATGGAAAAGTAGACACTGAGACAGCTTTTGGGGATGGTCCACTAGCACATTTTTGTTTAGACAAGATAAATGTAGTGCCATAGTGGCCCAATTCCAAGGCTTTGAAATACGTGTAATTTCATGATGTTATAATTAGGGCAAAATGTATGTTTTTCCTTTTTATGCCATATATATAATTTCATCAATACCTTTTTTATATATTAAATTAATAATTACTTATTAATATGCATTCAATGTATTATTTTATGTATTTAACTTTGTCTCAATTTTTCTCAGTTTCAAGAAAATGGCACGTGGTCCACTATGGCTCTCAGGCCTTCAATTGTTTGAAGGTGACGGCGCCTTTTCTAACTTGTAAAATGTATATACAATAATTTGTGCATCTTTTAATATCATGCATTTCCTGTCGAAGTATAAGCTAAAGATGGTATATTATATTTCACGACCGAAAAAAGTGTAACTCACATTCATTCTGTTTATTGTCTTCTGTGAACGTAAAACACAAGTTGAAGCCATGCGATTCACTTACACAGAGCTTACAAACACAGTCAACAAAGATCTAATATTATAACCTTTTTCACTAGGGATAATGCTCGCAGTGGTTACTTATCTTAAAAGTGTCGAGATCTCTCAAAACTACCCTAATAGAAAAAGTCGAAATCTCACGTTTTCCCTAAGAATTTCGACAATAAACTTATTACTTACAATTCACAGGCACAACTAAAATTACTCTTCTCAAGAGGATCAAAACAGGAACCGCCTTGGATTTATTTAAAGCACTCATCTTATGAACATTATAATAAAAAATATATGGATCCCAAACATGGATACTCACACCATCACAGATCAGAGGTTTGACGCAGCTGAGGCGCGACTGTTGAGACCTCTAGCAGAATATTCACTTTTCGATCACCAATGAAATGAAGACATTCTGAACAAGTTACGAATTCAAAACATTGTCACTATTCTTGACAGAACAAATCGGTGCCATGCAACCAGGAAAAACACAATATAGCCTAAGCTTCTAGGCTATATGACGAGAAGAAGACGAGATGTCTGCAGACCAAAGAACTTTCAGGGGGAACGAACTGAATTTAGGGATAGGAAGAGGACCAATGCCCTAATCTGTACAGAATTTTATGATACCGGTAATTTAAATATAGTCTGTTACTTTAAATCAGCAGAAGGAAAACTAACATCTATAATGTATCTTTTATTAATGAATTTGTAATATAGAATGTAGCTCAATATGATACATTTTATCATCATCATTATTATTATTATTATTATTATTATTATTATTATTATTATTATTATTATCATCATCATTATTATTATCATTATCATTATCATTATCATTATTATTATTATTATTATTATTATTATTATTATTATTATTATTATTATTTTCTTTTATTATGCTAAAACAGCATGTTCCATTGCGTACAAGATTTGCAATACTACATGCTATGTTTATGTTACATGTATTTATAGTTCAGAGTAGTTGATATTCATACAGCAGTACACTATTGCGAGAAATAGATATTACAATCCAAAAATTAAAATAAATAAAAAATTATCTACTCTACACAATGGATGAGCAACTAGCCAATTATAAATCTTATGCTTAAGTACATTCTAAATATAGTACAAATCCACAATTTAATTAATAGGCCTACATTACAAATCCACATTTTTTTAAATAAAAATTATTTATGTACTATACACAATCGATGATCCGTTCGCCGTTATAAAGCTTATGCCTAAATACACTATAAGAAAATTTTGTACAAGTGTTGCAATATTACATGCTATGTTTATATTTCATATATGTATATAGTTATTTAGCAGTACACTATTGTAATAGATAGAGTCAAATTAAATTATACCTTACAAATCCAGAATTTAAAATATGCATTCTAAATCCACAATTTAAATTGTACCTTACAAATTCACAATTTAAAATGTTTTAGATTATTATTATTATTATTATTATTAGTAATTCTTGATCTTGAAAGAAACCAGTTCAATTTCAATTTCAAATTTTACAAGCCGTGAAGATTTTTACTGCAAAACAAGCAATATTTTATCACACTAGGCAGTAAATAAATTACACTTGATGATCCAATCTGTGAATTAATGATGATGATGATGATGATGATGATGATAATAATAATAATAATATACTAAACATAATAATCATAACAACACAAATATCACATATCATATTAGGTACATTACAAATTTAATAACAAGAAATATTAGTTTTCCTTTCGCTGCTGGTTTAAAAATACCTACAGTAGGGTAGGAGAGTATATTTAAATTACAGGTATAAAATTCTGTATAGATTAGGCTATTGGACCTGTTCTCACCCCAAGATTGAGATGGTCCTTCCAAAGTTTCTTTAGTCTGCCCGCATTTCGACTTCTTCTCGTCATACAGCTTATAAGGTTGTGTCTACCTATATTACGTCTGAGTTTTGTAAGTTATAAGAATTCTATATGTTCTACTAAACTCGAACGTTTTATTCGTCGCGCGCGTTGTTCATCATAATAGAGAAATTTTTACGAAGCAACAGACCTACACTTAAGTATACCAGAAACTCAGTACTTGATAGGTAGTAGGGAGAAGACAAAAGAAATAAAAATAATTTGCACAAGAATTAAAAATTGTAAGCCATTCGAAACTGATCAATAGGAATTTACGCTAATATGACTTGTCACTCTTATGATGCTCCTCTGAACTCTCGAAGTATCCAGTGAAATTTTGTGACTTTTTAAAAACTAGTTGTTTACATAGTGCACCAAAATTAGATAAGTCTCGTGTCTCAAGATCTAGACCTGATTGCACGAAAGAGATAGATTGATCAGCCTGTCCTGTGCTCCTGCTTACAAGCAGATATCAACCGATAACATCGACATTTATTCAGCTTGTAGGATAGGATCCGTAAGTTTTAGTACCTACAAACATAATTATTATGTCACTAACTTTGTAAATGAGCTGCTGCCAGGACGTCAAAAGGAGGATAGCAATGGGCAAGGAAGATTTTAATAGATAAAAGAGCGGCTCCCTGGAAAAAGAACTAAGGAAGAGACTAGTGAAGTGCTTTCTTTGGAATATGGCATGGTATGGGACAGAATTTTGGATATTACGACGAAGTCAAGAGAGCGAATATAAGAATTTGAAATGGATAGACAGAATAGGCGTTGGAAAGAATAGGCGAAGAAAGAATGATACTGAAATTGATCAGGAAGAGGAATTGATTGAGTCACTGGCTGAGAAGGAACTGTCTGTTGAAGGACGCACTAGAAGGAATGGGGAAGGAGAGAAAAGTTCGGGCAGAAGAAGATATCAGATGATAGACAACATTAAGATACATGAATCATATGTGGAGACTAAGAGGAAGACAGAAAATGGGAAAGATTGAAGAATGCTGGGTTTGCAGTGAAAGACCTGCCCTTAGACAGAAAACCATGAATGAATGAATGAATGAATATCAGCACTTTGAAGTGTTGAAAATTATTGATACAATTTAAATAATCAATAAATCATTTGTTTTCCTTCATACCTTTTATTAGACGTTCAATCAATCAACATATTAAGTCAATAAGTCATTTGTTGCTCCTTCATATCTTTCGCAAGTAACATGCAAACAGCTGTATCTCCATACCCATTGAAATTGGACATATTTTTAAAGGTACAATTTTACTCAAAATAGTTCATATTACTATGTTGTAAAATAGTTATTATTCCTCCTTAAACACCCTGTTTCTTAGTTACTCTATTATATGTAATAAATGAATAGATGAAAATACTGCATTTATTAGCCAATGTCGATTTTTTACTTTTGTTACTTTTAAGTTTAGTGTGGTGCGAAAAAATCTCTTTATTTTTAAAGGTAGGAGTGAGAAATATACTGGGTGTTCATTTCAAAGTGTGTCATGACGTCACTGTTGTTGGGTCACCGATTTGAAGCGAGTTTCAGCTTATATGTCAGAGAAGTTGCCTATTATTTAAGGCGTTCTTCAATCTGAACTTGAGAACGTGTACGGTATAACTTGAACGTCGTAGCAACAGATGGCGATCTGTACGGTCTGTGTGCTACCATAACCTCTTCCGAACTGTGTTTTGCGCCGGCAAGTCGTACGCAGGGTATTTGTTATCATCGGTTGCGTACGGTAACATTCCACAACACAAATCAAATGCTCCGTGTCCATGTTGACCGTCGAAGTTAATGTCAACAAATACGTAAGTAATCGTCTTAACCCTCTCCCCATATCCCTCTCCCAAACAGTTCACATTCCTGCCACTACCGGCGTTACCGTACGTATCGGTATGTACTCTTCAGAATGAACGCCGTACTTGCTAGGCAACTTCTCTGCCTCATAGGTTATACACCTCTGCGGAAGTGTAGGAAGATTGAATTTTCTAGGCTCATCGGCTAGCCACATGACGGCATACAGCGAGCCATGACACACTTTGAACTGAACACCAGTACAAGGTGAGCCATGGGAAATGCACATTTAATAATATCTGCAGCAATGCTGTTAACAATAAATGCTGGCGTCATTTGCTTTTTCAAAACGTTCGCCACGAATCGTTGGACGGTGAAGATCAGAATCCGGACTGTGGAAGTCTTTATTCGTAGCAATGGTATCTTTCAACGAGAGTTGCGGCATGGGGAGAACAGTCATTGCCGTATTCCAGACTGAAGGAGGATATCCCGTTGGGTGAATCTGTGAAGAAGTACAGGTTTGGTCTTCAAGAAAGCATGAAAGCTCCCAGAAAACAGTTCGTACGGCTGAAGATATACAGCGAGTCGGTATGGGTCTGCAACAAAATCCGCAGAGATCGGTTCGCAAGGACATTGCGTATATCTAGCACTTCCTTGCGCGGAATTGTGAGGATGGATTTTTAGTTCCACCCATATAAACTGCAAGTGTCTCAAAAGTTAAGGACTGTAGATAAACAGAGTAGGGTGCAAATCTGCACAACCTTTGGGATATTGCAGCAGGATGAGACAATTCTGTCTGCTCTGGCAAGTGTCGGATGAAGCAGACTTCCATCTTAACGGGTTCGTTAATAAGCAAAATCTTTGTTAGTATGAAGAAATGAACCTACAATTTCTTTATGAAAAACCTCTTCATAGCCTAGGAGTCGTCTTCTGGTGTTCTATTGGTGCTTCCACTTGCATTGTAGGTAATATTTATTCAAGGATGAACAAGATCACTGACTGCAGGACGAACGGTATAATAATGCCACTGAAAACTTTATTTCATAACTGTTAAGAACTAAACAACTGAAGAGCGACATTTTTCCAGCAACATAGGGCAACAGTCCACACATCCTATCCCAAGATGATTAAACTGCTTCAGTTCTTTCTAAACCCAGTTATTCCACAATTTGGAGATATTCCGTGGCTATTCAGGTCTCCGAATCTGACAGTCCCAGATTTCTGTCTTTAGGACTATCTCAAAGAGAAAGTTTTCTCCTTGCACGGCGACTACACACCATTGTGGACTTTAAAAGAGTAATCCAACAAGATCTTAAGGCTATTCCGAATGAAATAATTCAACGTGTCATAAGGGGCTTACGAAAACGCTTGCACAAATACAGCAATGTCGCTGGAGGTCATTTATATGAAGTTATATTCTAGAAATAGAGTGTAGCAGTAATTGGAATTTGTGTAGGTACATCTGACAACCAGAAATAAAATTTGCATTATTACTACATACACATATTCTGAAATAGAAGCGGTGAGATCAATAACCATTCAAGTCCATTTACACAAGTTTCGAGTAAAATGCAAAAAGCTTTTTTTTATTTCTTACCGAATTATTATTTTTGAACGTAATATTTCTGGTTATTTTAGAGATCAAGACAAAGTAGTATACCAACTTTTAAAGTTGTAACAATTGTGGAAATATCCTAAATTTAATTGCAAATTTGCAAAAAATGAATAGCCAGAAGTGGACTTGAATGGTTATTGATCTCGCCGCTTCAATTAGTAATAATAAATTCGTGGTGCTACAGCCCTGTGAAGGATCCACACGCGACCAGCCGGCTGCTGGCCTCACGTTCACATACCGAAGCAGAATTGGACGATCATCCATCCAGAATGGAGGTTTCGTGTGGTTAACGCAATGATTCCCCCAGCCGTTATACCTGGCTTACGCAACCGGATTTCGCTACCTATTGCAACTCTCCAAGTCCATCACGATGCTGGATAAGCACCGGTCTCATACACTGGCCAAAATTTCATGAGAAAATTTCTTCCCCTAATGAGGACTGGAACCAGCGAGCATTCCGTAACGCGAGTGCTAGCAAGGGTGCCTTAGACCACGACGCCACGGCGCGGGACTCTAAAACTAGTATTAACTAAACTCTGAAGAAGAAGGAGAGTAACAGGTTAATTTTATCAGTAAACTCTGTACTCTATGACTAGAAAATATCGAGAAAGATACAACCTACAGCTATCATGCTTCAGATTTATAATGATGGTAACGATGAGAATGATGACGATAATGATGGATAGTGGTTCCATTACATTTTTACTTACAATACATCTTTCCTCGCTCCGTGTATTGGCACCCATTCCGGGATCCGTGGTGATACAAGAAATAACAGAATTTCAAATGCTTACTGCAACAATATGAACCACAGCCGGATTCTAATGTTAATAATAGTTAAGCTATGAGCCAGTGTAAATTATGACGTGACCATAACCAATGATGTTACCTCCCATCGCTACGGGCATGAACCACCGACGTTGCGTATAAAATTTAGCCGTGTCGCGTGGCCTCTCTCAGTAATATTCCCGCTTCAAGAGCAGCTACATACCTGTGCGAGCACTAATTTGATTTATAATCGCGAGTTCTGTAATATTAAAGTGGTAATAGATATGTACGATACATTTTGAGTTAACCACAGTGAAAGGCCAGAAGAAGAAATAACAATTAATAATACTAGCTATATCGATAATATACTCGTAATACTAGCTATATTGATAATATACTCTTTGCTGATGATTAGGACTAATTGGCAGACAATGAAGATGATTTATAGAGGTCAGCGTTTCAGTTAAATACGATAATCAAAAGTTATAGCATAAAAATCTCAAAAAAAAAAAAAAAAAAAAAAACAAAGGTTATGGTTTTTCGATGGAAACTTTCAATACGAGCTAAACTATTAATAAACGAAAAAGTTATCGAACAGAAGGCTAAATTTTAACTATATATGGTGTGATATCACCTTCAAAGAGAACAAGGATTTATAAATAAAAACATGAAGCATATTTCAACATACAGGGTGTTTCCAAGATGGTGTTACAAACTTTCAGGGATGATGGCGAAGGGCACACGTATCAATTTGAGATAAGGAACAATGGTTCGGAAATCAGTGAAGTCGAAAGTTATAAGCAAAAATAGTTGTGTGGAAATGGAATTGTAATTTGGCACCACGTGCCCTCCTTCCCTTAACTTTTGAACAGTCGTGGAAAAGTGATATGGGCCGGATGTCTCCTACGTGGGTACATGACCCGATACAATCTGTGAGCTTGTCTACTGCTCCTATTGGCTCATCCGTATTCGAAAATCAGGTCTGCATATTCCGCTCTCTTGTACTCCTCCTTTTCACTAGGACTGATCGACTGGACACTGCAACTTGTACACATACACTGCTGTCTACAGACGTGCATATTAGGACCGACCATGTCCGTTACACATTACGCTATCTGCATTGCTTTAGTGTAGTTTCCTGTCCCCATTCCTCAGACAGCGCATTGAATGGAATACTGTAAGTAGACAACGTCAGATGAATACAGTAGGCCTATGTGTAAATACGTATAAATAAGGTGTACAGAGGAATAAAATTATTTCATTTCCACAGAACTATTTTTGCTTGTAAGTTTCGACTCGGTCATTTCCGGACCAGGGTTCCTTATCTCAGATTGATACATATGTCCTTCGCCATCATTCCTGAAAGTTTGTAACACCACCTCGGAAACAGTCTGTATATGTAGAACAATGATAAGAACAATGAAAAATAAAGCCAAAAAAGATTCATTAATAGAACTGTATAAGGTACCATGGCTGGCATATGGTTCAGAAACATGGACAGCTACAAAACGAAAACAACAAACCATACAATCAGCAGAAATGTCCTTCCTAAAACAAGTTGCTGGCTATAAAATAGCTTGTGAAAAGAGGAACATAGGTATCAGAAGTGAATTAAACACATTCAAATTAATGAAAGCAATACAAGCAATAGATTTCACTGGAAACAACATTTAGACAGAATGCCATCAGGAAGGTTACCCAAACTTAAGGTAAACTAAAGCCTAAGAGAACAGAGAAATCGATGAAGACCCAGATTTGGATAGGAAGATCACTTTATCCTTGAGACAGAACGGACCAGTAGCCACAATTCTTGCTAAGTAGTAGAAGAAGAAGAAGAAGACGAAGAAGAAGAAGAAGAAGAAGAAGAAAAAGTGGAGGAATCATTGAGTCCAAAGAAATATCTGATTACGAAAGACAATGTATATAAACATTTTTTGAAAACATTACAGTGCAAACTAGTGCATTATAATATTGTTATTTGAATAGATAAAAGTTGTGTGCTCTTTTCTTAACGAGTGACGTCCTCGTTCACATGAACCAGTCCCTTGAGTATTTTACTATATTGCCTTCATTTGTTTGTGTATTGTAAGCAAAGTCGTTGTAGTTATATGATTGTAAGCAACTCAGTGGATTCGGTTCTGTAAAAGTCACTCTGTAATGTAGCTTCCTCCGAGAGAGGAGTAAAGTTGTGGGTTGTAGATTTACGGAACGTTAAAGAACCCTGTCTTTAACCCAGATAAGACTGACGTCCTATATATAGGACACCGGACGTTTCACACAAATATGTTAATAACAATGACTATGACAGACTAAATATAAGAAAAAAAATGGAGGCAATTTATAACACATAAGGATTATGGTATCATGATTGCCGACTATGAAAATCTTACACAGCAATGTTAAAAAAATAAAACGTTCCGTCCTAAAAATAGGACGTCAGTCTTATCTGGGTTAATAGAGGATCTCAGGCAAAATATATTGGAAATTTCTGGACCATGTTGAATTTCGATGCTGATTAACTTGTACAGTTGAAAGCGCCGTTAAATACAACACTATTACAGTTATTACTAATTTATTAATCATCATCATCATCATCATCATCAACAACAACAACAACATGTATTAGATCTTCCAGCCTGTAACGGCGCAAACAAAGCAGGAGTCCATCTCTTGCGGAGTCATCCAACCTCTCGTTTTCACTTTGGATTTTTATAGATAGACTTGCACGTGTAATCTTTCACTTTCCATTCTTAGTACATGTTTACACAAGTTACTTAGGTATCTTGTTGTATGTGATATTATATCTTCGACTTCTAATTCTTCTCTAATATTGCAAGTTTCTTGTTTATGTTAGTTAATTAGTTAGGATACAATTAATTATGATACTTAATCACTCATTTAAAGTTTGTGTGACTGCAACCTGTGTATATTTTTGTGTGGCTTTACTTTGTTTATAGTGTTTCTCTCTCTCTTTCTTTATTTTGTATATAGTGCATTTTGTTCTGCTTATTTCTATTATTGTATTTGTATTCCTGGTGTTGTGGAAGAGAAGGCCTGATGACCTTAACTACACCAGAATAAATAAATAAATAAATAAATAAATAAATAAATAAATAAATAAATAAATAAACGAGCAAACAAACAAACAAAGAAACACACAAACAAACAAACAAATAAACAAACAAACAGATAAATAAATAAATAAATAAATAAATAAATAAATAAATAAATAAATAAATAAATAAATAAATAAATAAATAAATAAATAAATAAATAAATAAATAAATAAATAAATAAATAAATAATATCATTGCTTCTTATGCGGGCCATTCGTCTGCATCCTTTCACATAGCGCAAGAATTTCATTTCATAAGTTTCCAATCTTTTCTTATCTTTTGATTTAATTACCCAAGTTTCGCTACCATATGTTCATGCAGGTAAAGTAGGTGTCTTATACAGTTTTAATTGTGTTTCCTTTCTAGTCTTTTTCCTCTGATCACCCTATCGAAGGCCTTTTCAATGTCTAAAAATAATAAACGAATTTCTACGTCCTTTCTTGTCGCTTTTCTATTATATGTTGCACTGTAAATAAGTACTTACCAATATATGACCTTCCTTTCCTAAATCCATTTTGTTCCTCCATTATTTTTGTTTCTATTACAGTTTGTATTTTTCAGGTGATAATTTTTGCATATATCTTGTAGGCAGTATTATACACCTCTCATTTTCACATACCTAGGTATATTCCAATTTCCCTTCTTAAAGATGAGTATTATCTTTCTGTTTGTCCACGAGGAAGGTACTGCACATGATGTTTTTCCCAACATGTATTGAGTAAATGAAGGTGTCTTAATTAAAAAATAAATCGTCCATATTTTAAAAGTTCCATATTTAATTCATCAGGGCCACTGGCTATTTTCATTTTTACAGGATGTCATTGTTTCTTTTAGTTAATCCATTTCTATTTTACCTTCCACTTGCATTTCTCTTGCTGATTGAATTTCTTCTGCTTTTTCATCACAATTCTGTGAAATGTTCTATCCATTTATGTTCCATTATATCTGATGGGACATTAGCAGATTCCTTTTCTGATTTATTCAAATATTTTATTATTTTGTATGCTGATTCTTGTCTGCCGTGTAAATCATATTCATTATTTGATATATAGCCAATATTTCCCAGCTCCCTTTATGAGCATTTGCCACAGTTCCTTTAATATTCTTCTTTTTTCGTTATATATCTCTTTCGTTTGTCCTGTTCTTTTCTGTATGTAGTTTAAATGTGCTTCAATTACTTTCATAGGATAAATAATGTCGGATAGAAATTGATGTCCAACAGAAAAATCAAGCTCTTGAACGGTTTGTTACAATTATAGGGTAAAATTTGTTAGTTTGATAGTGGGATATGTTGGATAAAGTAACAAGAGAACTGTTTATAATATTATGCCGAAACCTCTCCTCAAATTAAGCACAGAGGCCTTTAGAACAAATACACATATACAGAAAGCAGCTGTACATATTAATTATAAAGATATGAAAATTTACAATGGATTTAATATTAAGAAACATTGGAGTGTATTTCAAGAGAGAAGTTGAACTGTCATTCTCTTGAACGCCAACCTGGTCACGTGGCATACGAGATAAGTTCGTGCACTCAACGCCCTTCGCCAGTCGTTCACAGCTGAGTGAACGTTACTGTATCTATTAAAGACAGACGGTTACTAAATTCGATGATGTTTTATTGAAGAGTTAGTTTTTTTTCGTACTGTTAGGAATTTTAGACATGGCCCAAAAAGGGTAGACAGAAAAGCACTGCTTTCCGCAAGCCACTAATGAGGAGAACCACTATCGGGCTAGGATGGAGAGAAGTGCTATACTGCCCGTGCAAAATGATACAGTTTTTACTAGGGTGTTACTTCAGAGGACATTAATAATAATTTATTTAATCTGGCAGAGCTAAGGCCAGTAGGCCTTCTCTTCTGCCCAGTCTAATATAATTATATTATTGCGATGTACCGAAGTACATGTGACATTTCCGTGTAGGAATTCTGCATTATCATATGATGAAGGATTGGTGGAGCGGAGAAAAATTCTCTTCGGCATCGGAATTCGAACCCGAGATTTCTTCTCTAACGTGTTGACGCTCTATCCACTAAGCCACACCGGATTCCAATACCGGATTGAATCCTCTCAGTTTAAGCTCCACCTCTTAGTTTTCTCTTTAGTGGCCAACCCTCATTCACTGTGCCATAGATGTGTGACAGTGGCACTATTACTATTCACAGGATGTATTTAACTGTGGTATATGTTGAATAAATTAAGGTATTTTACTTTCCGCTTAGTAAGTAAATATATGCAATTATTGGTTGAATTAAAATGAGGGCCATTATATAAATTAATTTTGCACTTTTACTTTGTGTTCAATTGCTATTCACAGACTAAAACAAGGTCTATTAGACTGTGGTATATGTTGAATAAATTAAGGTATTTTACTTTTCGTTTAGTAAGGAAATGTATGCAATAATTGGTTGAATTAAAATGAGGGCTATTATATAAATTAATTTTGCACTTTTACTTTGTGTTCAATTGATATTCACAGACTAAAACAAGGTCTATTAGACTGTGGTATATGTTGAATAAATTAAGGTATTTTACTTTCCGTTTAGTAAGGAAATGTATGTAATAATTGGTTGAATTAAAATGAGGGCTATTATATAAATTAATTTTGCACTTTTACTTTGTGTTCAATTGCTATTCACAGACTAAAACAAGGTCTATTAGACTGTGGTATATGTTGAATAAATTAATGTATTTTACTTTCCGTTTAGTAAGGAAATATATGCAATAATTGGTTGAATTAAAATGAGGGCTATTATATAAATTAATTTTGCACTTTTACTTTGTGTTCAATTGATATTCACAGACTAAAACAAGGTCTATTAGACTGTGGTATATGTTGAATAAATCAAGGTATTTTACTTTCCGTTTAGTAAGTAAACCTACACAAGAATAGGTTGCATTAAAATGAGAGATATTGTGTAAATGACTTTTGCAATTTTACTTTGTGTTTAATTACTAATCATAGATTGAAACAGGATCTATTAAGGGGTTAGGTACAGCTTACACCAGTAAAATTTTTGGATATATGAAACATTTTTTTCCTCCAATACTGTACCTTGTAGAATAATGGAAATTGATTTGTGTAAAACATTGCTCTTCTGCTATATGAAAAAAAAAAAAATATTTTTAAGATTAAAAAAGGAATATATATTTTTTCAAAATTCATAATGGTGAAAATTCACACACTAAAAAGAATTCGAAATTTCCTTCCGTTGGTTCTTAAAAACAATTTAGTGCAGTCGCTCTTGATGCCTCATTTTGACTACTGTGACACTCTCTACACTGACCTTAACGGGAGACTGACAGACAGACTACAGCGTGTTCATAATGCATGTGTTCGATTTTGCAACGTCCGTAGATTTGACCGTATCACACCTTCACTAAATATGCTGCCCTGGGTCCGTCTCAAAGAGCGAAGAACTATTCACTCTCTCACTTTACTCTTCAATATTCTTCAAAACACTAACCCTAGCTACTTGGCTCCTCGTTTTCAACATTTGTCCTCATATTCTTAATTTGCTGTGCATGGTGCAGGAAATATGTATGTTTTGTGTGTTTTTATGACATCATAATGAATCGGGTACAAAATGAAATGGAATAGCTGCTACAGAAATAGAATAGACACCAGTGACACATCTTACCTTCCTACGTGAGCAGTATTTCATTGTTTATCCTTTACAGTACAATGTTAGTTAATTAGTAATTTGTTTAAAACAAGATGAAGCATTCAATACATCGAGAAATATGATATATGTATGTAAATAGATAACTGTGATCACAATATTAATCATTATTAAAAGAAAAAATACAGAACCAGTTAAGAATCGAACTCACGTTGCCTGGATAACAATTCAGCATCCAACCATATGGGCTACACTGGTACGTAGGCTAATGCTTCCCTATTGAGCACCTAACGGAAGTATGTCACAAACAATAGCCAATATTTCTAAAATGAGGGGTCATTGGCCACCCATACCAGGTATGACTTTAAACAGTACGTCTTGTACTTTCATCTCACACAATCTTATTCCATGCGGTGATACATAGAGCATGTCCTCTCCTTGTTTGTCAAGCAACAACATCAGTGTGCTGATTTGTACACATATGTAAAATATTAAGCTTGTACTTTCAAGACACAACATGACTCTGCAGATTCGTGCAACTAAGTGAGATTTTCGTACTAGCAACAATATGAGTCTGAAGACTTACACACAGATACAACATATGAGTCTGGAAATTTACGTACTATACCTATCTGAGATGTTTCTACCTCCAATAACAACCTGAGTTTGCAGATTTACGCACATAAGTGAGATATTTGTACCTCCGTGCAACAACGTAAGTCTGCAGACATCCTTGCATGAGAAACATCACGAAAACATGAATATGCGGATTTATGCATCTACGTGACAGGATGGATTGATTTAAATCGAAGTGTTTTTCTATTTTAAATATATAAAAATTTATTCTGTGAGGTCAATATTATGCCATTGGAACTTTCAAATTTTTAAATATATTAGAGTCCATTGTTGTGACATTTTCAGTTACAGGTTAACTACTAACTGCTAACAGTTTGGCCTGTAACTCAACCAGCAAAGTTATCTCACGTTTGCTGTGCTTAAATCTATACAGTTTTAGATTTGTTTTGCTACAATGTCTAATGTAGGGGGAAGAAAGATCGTGTACGGAGAGATTTAATAAAGCTTTCAACAAACAGTGGCATAGGTTCCAAAGTAAAATATAATATATGTGATTTAGAAATGAAGGGTTTAGTTTCAAGGATGAAAACTGATCTTCTGAAATGCAAGAAGATTCAGGAAGTTAAAAATTGTGGAGTTTTTTTCTGATTCTGGAGAACAAGCACCATTTAATGAAAGTAAGTTTGAATAAGTGAATTAAAATTGATTTGAGTGTAACAGATACTTGCTCTCTGCTCCAATATTAAGTAAATATTAAAATATTATTTAATATCAGATTAGAATACTGGAATTTTTTCCAGTAAAATTATATTACCTGTTTTATTACAATTTTCAAGTGATAAAGTAAAAGTGGGTATGTATATAGCTAATAGCCTATTCGAAAATTGCAAAGTAATCATTTTCTTATAGGTGATCCAACTAGGCCAAGTTCATCTGCTCATACCAGTAATGAAATGTACAAAATACCATCAGAAACGAAGCTGAGAAAATTTAAGCTGTAGAAGAAAAATGGAGTCAGGTAATGTAATTCAAAGCAAAAACATTGCTCAAAGTCAACTCCGCTTCTTTTTTGTCAAAAAACTGCTTAACAGAAATATACACTGAA
The DNA here is from genome assembly GCF_040183065.1 of Periplaneta americana. Classification (NCBI taxonomy): domain Eukaryota; kingdom Metazoa; phylum Arthropoda; class Insecta; order Blattodea; family Blattidae; genus Periplaneta; species Periplaneta americana. Next base: position 164,329,248 of record NC_091124.1, read on the forward strand.
CAAGCAAGTAGCTAAATTTTGTTATGCACAAACACTTCACTTCGATGCATACAGCATCCAGAATTTATCAAGTTAAGACAAATGTTATGGCCTGATTACTATCCTCCATCACGCAGTGATGTTGCTGGACCTCTTCTTGAAGATTTTTATATGAGTAAACGAGATGGGTGTTTCCGAAATATGAGTGAACAAACTGTTTGTATGAGGTTAGATGGCTGGTCAAATGTTCATAATGAAGCAATAGTTCGTATAATAGTGACCAGAGGCTGGTGATGTGAACTTATACAACACAATTGGTACATCAGGTCATCCACACACTTCAGATTATACGAATGAAATTACTGTGGATGTTTTTAAAAGTTGTGTGAGAGAATTTAGATGTAGTGTTAAAAGTTTTGCTACTGATAATGCAAGTAATATGTCAAAAATGAGAAATTCTTTTAAGAAACGAGAAGAATCTGATATGATTACTTATGGTTGTTCTGCTCATATTTTGAACCTTCTATCTCAAGATTTATAAAAAAAAATGCTCCGAATGTGAAAGAACATGTCTAGAAATTGTAAAATACTTTTGCAACAACCATTTTGCAAATGATAAATTTAAAAATGAAGGTGGACAGTCATTAATATTACCGCAAGATGTGAGCTGGAATATACTTGTGGACTGTCTCACAGCATACATAAAAATTGGTCTATGTTCATGAACATTTGTGAAGATAATACAGACAAAATTCACAGCTCGATTTCGAAAAAAGTTAGTGATTTTCAAATTAAGAGTAATGCAGAAGACTTGCTAAATATTTTTAAATCTATACCAGTAGCACTCGACATTTGTCAGAAAAATGATTGCACAATTGGCCAAGCTATCGAACAATAGAAAATTCTGAAAGATAATTTGGAAAGACTAATGGCCAGTTTCATCAACAAACATTTAATAGTAGCGTAATGGATTGTTAAGTAAAGGGTTGTTAGTAATTTAACAAATTGTTAAAAAGAACGTGTTTCATCGACATCTGTTAAGGTTTTGTTCAGTAACAAATTGTTAAACATACTGAATTATGGTAGTTTTTTTTCTGTTGGATAACATAACCTCACTTCAGTCTCTTGTAATACTTTGAAAATAACAGCCTGATAAAATAAAATAATAATTTCATGACGGTAAAGCTCTACCTCATCCTTCCTCCGTTTCAGCATTCAAGTAATCGTAATACAATAACTGCATTCTGTTTGCCAGCCATCTTAACGACTTGTTAAAATTTAACAGCTGGAGGATGGTGCGTTAAACTAACAGAAGTTTTAACAAGTCGTTAGTCTTAAAGTATGTTGATGAAACAGACATTCTGTTAAATCTCCTGTTAAAATGGCCCTAACAGATCGTTAAGCTTTAACAGCTGTTGATGACACCGAGTATATATATATATATAATACATGAAGAAAAGATTCATCCCACAATAAATATATTTCAAAAGCGTTACAATTATGCACTTACACCATCACATTGTTTGGCTTTTTGGTTGATCCTAAGCATCAAAATTCCTCCAAATACAAACTAACTGGCAGAAGAATGTGAATCTGCATTTCAGTTGCTGAAACTAACTTCAGTGGATCCTCATTCTTACCCACAATAGTGAAATATGAAGTAAAATCTTGCCATTTTCAAAAATTATGTACACAGATGAGAGTTTAGGAGATGTGTCTGCACTGTAGTGATGGAGGTCACAAGAATCTATCATTAGTAATAGCAAAGACGTCATGAATGCAATTAGTCAGCTGCTAACTGCAAGAACATCTTCTGCTGATGTAGAACGTTCTTCTCTACATTTGGTGTTGTGCATTCTAATTTACGCAACACACTTGGTACAGACAAAGCACCAAAACTTTTGTTCCTATACAAATATTTGAATAAGCAGACACTATTAAAACAATCCAAGATGAGGAAACTATTTGAAAATAATTTGATGAGTTTTCATATATTTGTGGTTATGATCTGTTGTTGTCTTTTAACATTCTAGCATTTTCAGTGTTTCACGTATAGGTATCGGTTTCAAGTTCAAAATTAAACATATTATGTTAGAACGCACAGTGTCCCAGGATATATATTAAAATTCACAATTGTAACCAGTTTATAAATTAATAATATAATTTATGCTCGACCATGACGAAATGTAGTAATTATACACCTGGTAGCAGTCCTTTAATGCATGTCATTAAAGTACACCTACTCATTAAAGGTCAGGTCTTTCAGCCAATGACGACTCAGGTTACAACTGTTAAGCCAATGACAGGTCAGCTTTCTACCGTTATAAAACCGCAAATATCGATTATTCTCGGATATGCAATCGAAAGAGAATTAGCGAAAAGTCACGAAGGCTGGAAATCCAATACTGTCGCAGAAGGTTATGTTCTGTTACTATAATAATCAGCGTTAATTGTAAATAATATTCAAATAAATTCAATTTGTCATCTCGTTTTTCAATGTCTAATTTAATTTCAATGTTATCTCTGTAGGTTCTTATGGCCTAGCAAGGTCAATGTGAACATCTGTTCCTCGGAAAAAATCAATACTTTCGCGTCTGCCAACATCTCACAACATACGGGACATTGGTCAAGGTCAGATACAAAGAAAATTAATGATATCAAGTTAGAAATATGGTCGAGCATAAAAAGTCGTATGAAACTCGCCTGTAATGGTAATTAAGAAGCTCGTATGAAAATTATGAAACTCGCTTGCGCTCGTTTCATAAATTTCCATACTCGCTTCTTAATTACCTTCATTATAGGCTCGTTGCATAATGTACTATTAATTTGTCATCTACTTTAAATACCGGTAGGTGTTTAAGTTCGATAATCTTCTGGTTTATGCCTTTTTTTTTTGTTTAAATTTTAACTTAGATATATCTTGAACTTTTCGTTGTATTAACATTATATTATCATGTATTTCCTTTTTATCCTCTGGTTGAGTGGAAGAGAAGGTTTCACGACTTTAATTGTGCCAGAAAGAATAAATTATTATTATTATTATTATTATTATGATTATTATTATTGTTGTTAATGGGTGTATACATTGTGATGCCAAACAGTGCTGGTGTTGAATTGTGGGATATGTATTTGTTCTTGATGAGGTTGATAATATGTATGACCTGACTGCAGTGTGATTGGTGAATTTCTGATTATGTTTTCCATCTATTTAGTTAGCTTGTATGCTAATGCAGATATAAAATCAACTAGCAGTGTAACTGCTATATTAGACTTTTGTATTTTAGGTTGAGCATTTAGTTGTGTAGCTTCTAGTTTCATTTGTTTCAAGTATGTTGTTTTTAACTTAAACCTGGAAAAAAACCTAACTCCTGTTTGTTCATTTCAATAAATCGGATTAAAAATTAATTAGAAGTGTTTAAGTAAAAATAAATATAGAAATAAAAAATAAGATTTAAATAAAAAAATCACTTATTTTGATTTAAATTTAAAAAACATTATCTTTTTCCACCTTGGTACGTGATAAGTAAAAATATGAGTTTGTAGATTCATGCGCCTATGTGAAATGTTTGTACCTCCAAACAACAACATGAGTCTTAGGATTTTATGCATGTACGTGAGATGTAATTAAATGAGTCTGCAGATTCATGTACATAGTGAAATGTTTGTACTTCCAATCAACAACATGAGTCAGCGGATTCGTGCACCTATGTGAGATTTTTATACTAGCAAGCAACAGTATGAGTCTGCGGACTTACGTATGCACGTTAAATGCAACAATATGAATCTGGAGATTGACGCACCTACGTGAGATGTTTCTACTTTTCAAGTAACAATCTGAGTCTGCGGATTCATGAATAAACGTGAGATTTGTGTACCTCCAGGCAACAATATAAGCCTGGGGATTCATCCACAAAAGTCAGATTTTTTACTAGCTACAATTCTAGTCTGCGGACTTATATATGCACTTTAGATACAACAATATGAATCTGAGGTTTCATGCACATACATGAGAATTTTGTAACTTCAAGTAACAACATGAATATGCGGATTCATGCACATATGTGAGATTTTTATATCTACAAGCAACAATGTGAGTCTGCAAACTTATGTACGCACCTTAGATGTAACAATATGATTCTCCATATTTATCAACCTACGTGGGATGTTTCTATTCCAAGTAACAACATGGGTCTGCGGATTCATGCACGTGCGTGAGATAATAGTACCTACCCCCAAGAAACATGAGTGTGCGAACTTATGTATGCACCTTAGATGTAACAATATGATTCTCCATATTTATCAACCTACGTGGGATGTTTCTACCTCCAAGTAACAACATGGGTCTGCGGATTCATGCACGTGCGTGAGATGATAGCACCTACCCCCAAGCAACATGAGTCTGCGAACTTATGTATGCACCTTAGATGTAACAATATGATTCTCCATGTTTATCAACCTACGTGGGATGTTTCTACCTCCAAGTAACAACAGGGCCTGCGGATTCATGCACGTGCGTGAGATGATAGCACCTACCCCCAAGCAACACGAGTCTGCAGACTTATGTATGCACCTTAGATGTAACAATATCATTCTCCATATTTATCAACCTACGTGGGATGTTTCTACCACCAAGTAACAACATGGGTCTGCGGATTCATGCACGTGCGTGAGATGATAGCACCTACCCCCAAGCAACATGAGTCTGCGAACTTATGTATGCACCTTAGATGTAACAATATGATTCTCCATGTTTATCAACCTACGTGGGATGTTTCTACCTCCAAGTAACAACATGGGTCTGCGGATTCATGCACGTGCATGAGATGATAGCACCTACCTCCAAGCAACATAAGTCTGCCAACTTATGTATGTACTGAGATGTAAGTGCTCGAGTATGCGAATCTACGCACGTACGTGAAATGTTTATACCTCAGTGAATAGAATTGTGAAGTAATAATATTATAGCTGCTTGGGAACATTACATTGACAGAATTATTGCTGTAACATATCGGTTAAAGAGTGAATATTTTGCAATGTCATGAAATCATACAATAGTTACGATCCTCTTCTATTAAAGACATGTGTTTGATTAAACGAAGAATATGTGAAGCTGAATTTGTAAAGAGATATTTGTAAAGTAAATAAATAAATAAATAAATAAATAAATAAATAAATAAATAAATAAATAAATAAATAAATGACGAAGCCAACAGAGCCAAAGTGAAGAAGAAAACAGGATGAATAAAGAAGCAAACCACGGAAAATATTATCAAGACCTAATAAGCAAATGAATACAGTTTAACAGCATTACAATTTGCTGCAACACACTTTCATTTGGCGGCGGCGATCGTCACCTGTTCCTCTATGACGTTTCTGGCGGAACAATGAGCGGTATCCACGTGTCTGACGGGCTGTCTAACATTCGAGGGGGGATGGAGAGAAGAATACGCCTCAAGAGTCGACTTCACATCGATTTCTCTCGCAAAGCGGCGTCGGCGCCAAAGTTCGACGCCCTTGATGAAGAGGGAGCGCCTAGTACCAGATGCCACAAACATTCAAACCGCCGCGGTAAATTCACAAGAAGTACAAACACAGAGTTAAGACATAGAAACGATGAAATAATAATATCGCGATAATGGAGCAATGTCACAATGAAAAGACAGAGAGAAATTAAGTAATTCGAGAAAATATATCCCATAAGCCTCTTATACCAGAGAGTGTGAACCCAATTTTCTCTTGATACTATTAGCCTACAATAAGCGATGCAGAAAATGATAAGTATAAGAATATTTGTATTCATATGTAATTAATAAACATACATTGAAAAAGGTCGCTAAGCAACGAATAAAATCAGATAAATTCCTTAGAAAAAATCCAGTATAGGGCAGCTAAATTTGTTAAAGGTAAAAGAGAAGATGGAAACGATACGATAAAAGAACTTAAATGGGAAACTTTGGAAAACAGACGTAGGAAAACTAGAATAACATTATTGTACAGAGCACATCTAGGTTAGAAATCATGGGTAGACATAACGGCTCGGTTAGAAAAGCCAACGTACTATGGTAGGAACGATCATGATTTTAAAATCAAATGTAGAAAAGAGAAAACGGATGTAGGTAAATTCTCATTTTTAAATAGAACTATAAATTATTGAAATGACCTACCTGCAGCGGTCTTTGAGGGCTGTCCTTCCTTAAGGAGATTCAAGAATAACTTAAAATGTTGTGTATAAAGTGCAAATTAAAATTAAGGTGACATTTAGCATTTCATTTTTTAAAGGTGACATGTATTTAGTTAGCCTGACGAGTTACTTCCTTGGTTTGAATTGTAAATTATTTAAAAATAGCGTGTAAGAGGGCCTTAGACTAAAAATGTTTAGCTTAAATGTAGTTCTGTTTATAAGTATGCATAAGGGTGTAATTATTTGACTTATTTGAACTGTTGTATCAGTGAAGCGAGGTGAATCAGTAAAGTTATGGTTTTACAGTGCAGTGAATAGTTCCGATCAGTGATAATTTATAGCGTCAATGAAATGTGTTCTATAGTGTCAGTGAAATGTGTCCTAAAGAGTTAGTAAAATGCGTCATAGTGCCACTACAGTGAGTGAGATGAGAGTAAAGTGAAAGACTATTGAAACTTATGTAGGGCCTATACATATGTAAGTTGTATTGTAAAATTATTTTATGTTTCATTATTAATTGTAATTATTGTGTTAAATTTTATTGTGTATTCTTAGTGTATTGTGTATATAATTGTATTGTGTATTGTTTATTATTTTATTGTGTATTGTTTATCATTTTATTTTGTATTGTTTATATTGTGTATACCACTGCCACCGGGTGCTTGCCCACTTGTAGTGTAAATAAATACATTCATACAAAATTCTAGTGCAAGTCTAAATGAAACAACATAACCTAACACGTAACATAACCTAGAAAAATTCATATGCTTAGAGTGATTAGAGCAAGAGTAAAGTGAATTCCACAGTTCATAAAACAATAGTATGTTATATAACGACGTACAAAAGCGATGGGTCAAGTTAGATCACGACCAGAGGGAGTGATCTAAGATCCACTATTTAATGACGCTACTTTTGTACGAGTTGTATACAATACTTTATCTACGTTGTTCGTTATTTTCCGAAAATTAGAAGAAAATACATCAATTACGTCTATTAAATCTGTTAGTGAAGAATTTTATTCTTTACTAGCCATAGCCATGCGCTTCGCTACACCCGTTAGAAATAAATATAAAGTAATTGCATAATTAAAATAGGACATTTGGTCCACGGAAAATCAATGTTTGATAAAAGGATAAATCATTATATATGTTACTTAATTGAAATTGTACATAAATACTTAAAATTCGATCATTTTGGTCCAGAGAGCACTCATTTTGTGCAAGGATAATTCCTTTAATAAGTTTCTTAATTGTTATTATATGCAAATAATTAACATAGGATCATTTGGTTCAGAGAATATCCGTTTTGGTGCAAAGATAATTCGTTTAACATTTTTCTAAATTAGTCTTGAATGCATCCTTTAATACATAACTCCAAATTAATGTCATTATAGAGTGGATTGTGTACAAAGATAATTTTTTATATTGACCTGACTGTGCATCTTTGTTTCTTTGTTAAGTTTATTTATACACGGTTTAACATCTGTGGTCATATCGCGTGTTTAGATTGTGTGGGTATACCAGTAGGCCGTTTTTACTCTTGTTGAGTTCCTGTTTCTATTGTGTGTTGTAGATTACTTGTGTTCATGTAACTGATTATAAATTTTGATTAAGTTAATGTTTATCGTATTGGTAATTGAGGCGGTGATGAATCATGGAGATATCATGTAAATTTCCAATCTGGTATTTGCCCTTATGACTAAGGGAAACCATGAAAAACCACAGTCAGATTGGTCAGCCAAAGAGTTTGAACCCTTGACCTCCCGAATGCGAGTCTCAAACTATCGTCTGAGCCAACTCGCTCGGTTGTAGATCAATGTTTATGTAAATAAAAAAAATTAAAATGAATGTGGTACATAAATATTATTTTAAGAAACACACGAAACGAATATGGGTAAGTTATTTCGTGACACTTTTAAAATAACTCAGCTTCAGTGAGCTCAACAGTAAAATGCTAATTTTTACTTCATATGTGCTGTATTTTTGGTCCAGTAAAATACTCATCTTTACGACAAAACCCTTAAAAATACTATGATGATCTGTAGACAAAAAAGAAAATTAAGTGTGTAAAATTGGAGTATTTTATGTGGACCAAATCAAGTTTAAATAATCAAGTTATACAATATTTCGACAGAATATCAAGTTTTCTTTGCGTAAGAGTCTATTTCAATCTTATCTCAGTCCTCATATATCATTTAGAGAAACTACACTTTCAAATAGTGAAGGAATTATTCATTTCGGTTAAGTAGCTTCTGAGGTTATTTCATACAAACACACAAACATTCTCTGTATATTAATGTTCATAAACATTTATATATATATATATATATATATATATATATATATATATACGGTATATTCCCATCATAGAATAGAAATATATTCGTATAAAATAGTGTTAAATGAATAATATTCTCCATATTTGTGTGCAAGGCCGCCTGAAATAGACGAAGTCATTTGTTTGCATTTCATTATAGCCAATTAGTCTAAGGCGGTGCTGACAAAACGTATTGTTATGTTTTACAACTCGTGTATCTCGTTAAATATCAGTACTATCAAAAATTTACATAGAATATAACTTACCGGAAATAGTTAAAAAAAAAAACATTATGTAACTTTTTTTCATGAAAATCGATAATAAGCCAGATATTTCGATTTATTTAATTCAGACCCCCTCATAACCCCCTTTCAAATTAAGTATTTTGAATGTCGTATAGCCTAAAATCTAAGTTAGAACGAACTTAATTTATATTCCAATTTTCATAGAAATCGGTTTAGCCATTATCGCGTGAAAAGGTAACAAACATCCAGACAAAGAGACAAACATACAAACGAAAACTTCAAAAATGCGATTTTTGGTCTCAGGATCTTAATTGTACATGTTAACGCCAATTATTTTTGAAAAAGCGAAAATTACCAGAAAATTTTGGTTACAGATTTATTATTAGTATAGATGCTGTATTATTGATATGGTAATAATTCGTTAACATGCTTCATAACGCATTGCTAATTAAAATGACATAGCAACGTATTTTCCATTTTATTTAACTACGAGTATAAAGGTAAACTATTGCAGTATCAAAATGTCAAACAATGGCGTACTTGTGTAACGTTAGTAGATATTAAATTATATTATAAGAGTGGGAAGTTTAGAACCGAGGCGAAGCCGAGAGTGATAATTTCCACGAGCGCATAAAATATGTTTACTCTCGTGTGCCATACAATATTTTAATCCATTATTGGTATCTAAATTTAATTTTAATTGTAGGCCTACGACTTTTCTTTGTAAGATGTTGTTTCTGAAGAAGATAGACTTATAAATTAATGAGTGAATGTATAGATTTTATTGTTGCTAATATGTTAATTGTCAGAAGAAGTGGTTTAATAGTGTTTTATGAAGCAAGTTTATAATAATGTTATACTTTATGACATGAGTCAATTTTTAAGAAACAAGCGAAGCGAGTTTCCTAATTTTGACGAATGCAAAAACTGTATAACATCATAAAGGTGTTTCATACATTATTTTTTGTATGACAGCATTATAAAACAATTAATGAAGATGAGATATCAAATTTGTAGTGATGGATATTTTGATATCATAGTCCATGAAGAAAGACAACAATTATATATTATATTAATATTATAGCACGGTAAATCGTAAACTTAATAGCACAAGTTATGTCGTTATAACAGAAGTCATTACATTTTAGTTGTCATGGCAATATTTTACGGCACTGGTACAATAGTATGGCATATTATGAAAGATTTTCACTAACGATAAAGAGTGCTTATAATGCTGGTCTACAAAGAAACTTAAATCACTACAAGCTGTTTAGGTTGCTAAAGACGGTCAAATAAAGACCAGTTTGGATAACAGCCATGGATAAAATAATTATGTACGAATGCTGTACTATTTTAAGCATAAGAATACTTGACGTGCTAGTCAACACCGGAAGTTTCTCAAAGAGCAACGAAAAAATAAGCAATTAATATTTATCCATTATCGCCCTTAACTGACAAACAGAGAGACTACGATGACAATAATAATGAGTAAGATGAAGCTAGCAGAGGTAAAACGTGTTGAAAAAAGTAGCCTTCACAAAAAGTATAAAAGACAATATCAAATTCAAACTTGGTTCGCCTTGAGGATAGTCATAAACATTACAAATAACTTCATCACTACTATACATAGGAAGGATAGCCTACTCTGAAGGAGCCACTAATCTAAGACAGACCTTACAACTCGGCAAAAAGTAACAAAAGGACGTCACATATATTACATTCGTCTCTAATCATCTAGGAAGGAGGAAGGATAGTCTATTCTAAAGGAGTTAATATACCGTCCTGACAACTCGGAAAATGTAACAGAAGGACGTCACATATATTACTTCGTCTCTAATCATCTAGGAAGGAGGAAGGATAGTCTACTCAGAGGGAGCCAATATATCGTCCTGACAACTCGGAAAATGTAACAGAATGACGTAACATATATTACTTCGTCTCTAATCATCTAGGAAGGAGGAAGTACAGTCTAATCTGAAGGAGTCAATATACCGTCCTGAAAACTCGGAAAACGTAACAGAAGGACGTCACATATATTACTTCGTCTCTAATCATCTAGGAAGGAGGAGGGATAGCCTACTCTGAAGGAACCAATATACCGTCCTGACAACTCGGAAAATGTAACAGAAGGACGTCACATATATTACATTCGTCTGTAATCATCTAGGAAGGAGGAGGGATAGTCTACTCTGAAGGAGCCAATATACCGTCCTGACAACTCGGAAAATGTAACAGAAGGACGTCACATATATTACATTCGTCTGTAATCATCTAGGAAGGAGGAGGGATAGTCTACTCTGAAGGAGCCAATATACCGTCCTGACAACTCGGAAAATGTAACAGAAGGACGTCGCATATATTAAATTCGTCTCTAAACATCTACGAAGGAGGAAGGATAGTCTACTCTGAAGGAGATAATATACCGTCCTGACAACTCGGAAAATGTAACCGAAGGACGTCCTGACAACTCGGAAAATATAACAGAAGGACATCACATATATTACACTCCTCTCTAGTCATCTAGGAAGGGTAGTCTACTCTGAAGAAGCGACTATACCGTTAGGATAACTCGGCAAAAGTAACAGAAAGGCGTGACATATATTATGGATACATTCCTCTCTAGTCATCTAGGAAGGGTAGTGTACTCTGAAGGAGCAATATCCCGTCCTGATAATTCGGCAACACTAACAGACGTACGTCACATATTACAATCGTCGCTAGTTATTTAAGAAGGGTAGTCTACTTCTTTGGGTTCATTACAGAAAGACAGTCCTGGCAACTGAATATAGATAACAGAAGTGTATTACATAATTATTATATTAATACAATTGTTGTTCATCAAATAGGAAGGATAATCGACTCTTTGCATCCGTTATATGTTATGCTGACAACTGAATATTGTTACGTAACAAAAGCTTGTCACATATACTGTATCACTATCATCGCTGCTAGTTGCTACGCTGATTTGGGGGCTAGTCTGCTTGAGTCAACCGAGAAGTGAGTTTTCTCACATATTTTTCAGTTGTTTTTCGTTGTAATAATGACCCCAAAGTGGAATGACGCTATTAATATCAAATTCGTTGAGTTTTATAAAGAGAAACTATGTTTGTGGGACCAGCACCACGATCTTCACAAGAAAAAAAAAATGTTCGCGAAAAGGCATTGTCTGACATTTTTGGTAGGTATTATGGATTTATTAATTTGTCCTACAGAATTAATTGTTGGTGAGAGAAACATTCAAGGATTCGGTGCTGTTGAGGTCAAAGCAAATATTAAGTCTCTCCTTGGCACTTTTTCAACTTGATTGGACAGCGAATGTCTCATATCATTTTGGGGACAATTGTCCACAATATTATTGTCTCGACAACAGGTCTCGTATAAATGCGGTTTAATCACCTAGAAATTATAGCAATGCACTCTATTCGGACCGCTGCACAGAGATAATCATGATCATAGGTAGGAAGTTCGTATCAGAACAGTAGATTTCAGCACCAATTTCACCTTTTTTCCCAAACCGAAATGGTGTACACTGTAAAGTGCGCCAACTAGATAGTGTAAATAACGTCACCAACATATCTAAAGTGAGGCACGCTAACATTTTCCTTCCCACTTTCCCAGACTTAGGACTGGCTACGAACTTAATTAAGTATGGTTAAAATGTTAGACTTAGTAACTTTGGCACTTATAGAATGGTTAAAAATGTTAGGCTTAGTAACTTTGTCACTTATGAAATGGTTAAAAATGTTAGGCTTGGTAACTTTGTCCTTTATAGAATGGTTAAAAATGTTAGGCTTAGTAACTTTGACACTTATAGAATGGTTAAAAATGTTAGACTTAGTAACTTTGTCACTTATAGAATGGTTAAAAATGTTGGGCTTAGTAACTTTGTCACTTATGAAATGGTTAAAAATGCTAGGCTTGGTAACTTTGTCATTTATGGAATGGTTAAAAATGTTAGGCTTAATAACTTTGTCACTTATGAAATAGTTAAAAATGTTAGGCTTGGTAACTTTGTCATTTATAGAATGGTTAAAAATGTTAGGCTTAGTAACTTTGACACTTATAGAATGGTTAAAAATGTTAGGCTTAGTAACTTTGTCACTCATAGAATGGTTAAAAATGTTAGGCTTAGTACCTTTGTCACTTATAGAATGGTTAAAAATGTTAGCCTTAGTATCGTTGTCACTTCTAGAATGGTTAAGTTAAAAATGTTAGGCTTAGTAACTTTGTCACTTATGAAATGCTTAATAATGTTAGGCTTAGTAACTTTGTCACTTATAGAATGGTTAAAAAATGTTAGGCTTAGTATCTTTGTCACTTCTAGAATGGTTAAGTTAAAAATGTTAGGCTTAGTAACTTTGTCACTTATGAAATGCTTAATAATGTTAGGCTTAGTAACTTTGTCACTTATAGAATGGTTAAAAAATGTTAGGCTTAGTAACTTTGTCACTTATAGAATCGTTAAAAAAGTTAGGCTTAATAACTTTGTCACTTAAAGAATGGTTAAAAATGTTGGGCTCAGTAATTTTGTCAGTTATAAAATGAACATTTCCCTGAACTTCATTTCTTTGTTATGAACACTTTGTTTCCGTAATGACACTTTCTTAATGAAATAGAAACGGTATAGGCTATTTCATTGTTTATGTATTGGTGTCTCCACTTACATAGGCGGGAATACTTGTCATTTATTTTAGCTGATCTTCTTACAGATATTCCTTGTTGAATACCTCTTACTTTTATGTAGGCACTTATTTACCGTATCACTACTGGCGCAAACTACAAATTTATGTGGCGTAGTTTACAAATCTTGGTTCCGTAGTCTACATACATAATATTCATTCAATTACAAAATCTGGTTTAACTGTGGCGCACATTACATATACTCGAGGCGTATATATCTCACCCGCTCCTCGCTCTGCTTCCGCTCGCTACAGACGATACACAGTATATTCACATAAACAACGCATAGTGGCATTCTGTGGAGCTGTGTATAGTCGTGAATAGTTTGAAGAATGTTAATTTATATTAATATTTTGGATTCTGAACAAAGTGAGCTATTATGTTATTACTGTATTATTTACGTAATGTTAATAATACGCATGATGCCAAAAAGTAAACTCATCTGATATTAAATAATTAGGCTATGAAAACAGGATTGTGTAACACGTTTATTTTTTCCCGGATTATTCTTCGTTAAATGTTGACGTCTCGTGCTGCTATGCATTCGGTTCCGTTACAGTCCAAGTTCAACATCGGAATTACGATACGAACTTCCTAGCTGTCATTACAATAGAAATGAAAACGAGATACACCATTACATTCACAAAGTTGTTGTTCAGTTGATGATAGTAAAAAATACTGTATCATATTTCAGATTTGCTCCAGTAACGTCTTGTGACGTAGAACGAATACTTTCAGAGTACAAAATAATGATTTTTTTTTTCTGAACATAAAAGGAGTAGGCTATTTCTTTTGATATAATGGAAACTGTTCATTGTTATTTGTTATAACGAAGCTAGAATCATAATTGTATACTTTGTACCTCAATTTTACATGTATGGGTAAATTATTTTAGATTGGGGATTATGAAGTTTATAATTTATTGTAAAGTATTGTTCTTTTATAGTATTCTCCTATTATTTTCTATTTCTAAGGCCATGGACGATTGGAGCATATGATTGTTTACCACCCGGTTGTACGTATTTGTCGTTCTGGTTCACTGACATTGAGAGAGAATTAATATTTTTAATTCGGTAGAGATATAGTCCAATGTAGTACAGTTTTAGTACCAACTTCCTAGCACTGATCATTACATCTGAACATAGATAAAATAAGTACGGTTCGGTACTACAGTATACCTGTTTGGCAGGATGTTCCTACAACACAACGTTCTTTTGTTATCCTCCCTCAGTCTAGGCCTGCTTGTAACCTAGTTAAGTTGCCATTTGCAACTACTTTTCATTCAGGATGATGGATATTGTGATTGGTGTGATGGTGTTGGCGTACTTAATAATTACTAGACTTCGTGGAATTGCCACGAGAATAGCAAGGTTTACTGTGCACGCGGTATAGACTATAGGCCTATGAGAATGGGGCGTGTAAAGGATGGAGTATGCCTCTGATGTAAACACTGAGCAGTATACTGCGGTTACAATAAAACCTGTACCCGCATTCAAGAAATATAATGAATGATCATTGATCATGTCTAAACATGTAAATACACAATTGTTTTATAGTGTATTAACTCTTAAAATTTAATGTAAGATACTCACATCATCCTTGAATATGTGCATTGCAGTGAAGAGTTACGTACATTTTGAGCGACTGCAAAGTAACCTACTCCGATGGTAACTTAAACAGTTTTTATTTTGGGAAAATGTACATTCAACATCACACGATGTAATACGTACATATTTGAAGAACGGAAAATCACTACTTTGTAGTACACCAACTTCAGATGTCTTGTCGTGACCTGATAGTACATAATTTATAGTACGAAGTTGTGAATAGGCAGAATTTTTAGCAATAATGTTTCTCAACTTACATTTCATTTTTTCTCAAATTAGTGAATTGTTATTTTGGATAACGGTTTGTGATACTTTATTCACTATATTAAGGGCTTCTGAGAGTTGTAGTTTAGACGATTCTAACAGGATGATACTTTTGGACACGATTTTAAAATTAGAATCAATGAACAGAATATCTTCCAATAGCTGTTCAGAAGGCAATGATTTTACAGCTGCAACAGCGGAACTGTCTGTGCTATCCAATGCATCAATTACCTCCATTATTTTGCCGTAATGTTCTGCATAATAATGAACAGCATCCAACCACGTTTCCCAACGGGTCAAGACTGGCTGCGGGGGTAAGGGTATTCCAGGGGCAATTATTTGGAACAGCAGCACTCTCATTGTAGTACATGTATGTTTGATGGAATTCTTGTCTGCACTGAACAAATGTTAAGCTTTGACTATTCCAACCACAATAATGCAAAAACAAGTGCTTACTTAGGTATACATTAGCTGTAGCTGCTCCATCTATTTGGACCGGTCACATCTCTTAACATGAACTGCTTATACTATGGGACCGGGCGGTCGCTCACCTCCTCTATACTACCGTACACCGGCAACCTGATTGCATGCTGCGTGTGGCAATTCAACGAAGTCTAATAATTACTTTCTATTAAGAAGTAGTAGAAAACATTACGTACACTATGATAGCAAGGAAGTCGTGTATCGTGTAGGCCTACATGTGTATTTCAAGAGCGAATATGACAATGCAAGGATGGAAGACAATCACTTCCCGTTAGTCATGTTTTGGAGAGAACATTTAAAACGACGGGTGTGCCTAAAATTACGGTATACAGGGGTATAAGTGCCGTCCTTTTCACAGTCGTCGGGGACGGTCTACAGCAGGCATGTCAATTGATGCCCACAGGAGCAAGCGCGAGCTTTAGAGCCCAGGAGAGCCAGAGCGCTTTACAGCGGAAAGGAAAGAGACAGACGAAAGAGGTAGCCTAGTATATACCGCTTGATCGAGCTATATTCAGGGATGGCCAGCACTTATTCAATAGATAAAGGGACGAGAACTTATTAAAACTGTATCCATGTTAATTTTTAGGTTTGCCTGAGAAGTATAAGTGAATTATAATAATGTAAGTTTTAATTTTATTGCCCATTTTTCACAAGTTTGATTTTTTTCTTCAAAATAAATATTTTCTCGACTTTTCGTATAGAAAAGTGGAATTTTCAGGTATAGGCCTATTTATTTAGTAGCTTACAGAATGTTTTCGTAAATCTAATATACCGTATAAACGTATTACTGAAGATAGCGCATTGAAAATTTTGAAAATATTCGCATGGAAATTGTTTGTAAGGAAATGAATTAACAAAGCAACTGCTGTTACATCATAAGCAAATATACGTGCCCATATGTTGTAAAAATGTCAGCTCTATAGCTTCAGCAGATTTCGAGAAAATAATTTAATATTCTGATGATAGGAAGTTGCTCACAAATATCACCTTAAAAGCATAATGCGATAAGAGTTTTGTTATGTAATATTAGGCCTAGTTACACTTAAAACAGATACAGTACCTAGGTAACTTTGCTTTGTACTGTAATATTGTTTTGATTAGTTTATTGATTACTTTTGTAAGGCTAAAGATACCATCAATATAAATTCCAACTCATCATGTCATACTCTCAATCTCTTTATTTGAAATATCACTTTTTTTATGAATGATGTGTTTCATCCACTTAATACAGTATAATATTATACTACTATGGAATTTAAGTAAATATTCCTTCTTAACACTTTATTATGTTATTAAGATTTAAAAAACATAAGTGCAATATTAAGAAATCAGTTTTAGTACTTTTGTTTTACAGACAATATAGATAGTATTAAACAGAAAGAAGCCATATAAAAATAACGACATAAAATTTCACGTTCCGTTTGAAGTTTGTGCACCACTGTTTTCTTAATCCAACAGGTTACTTATTCATATACACAACCCTTCCTCTTTCCATACTCAGCGCTTGCTGCCCGCGCACGACGTCAAGGTCAGAAAAATGAGCTTGCTTTGACATCACTGGTCTACAGGATCAAAAAATATCTATACAACAAAGGGTCAAAACTTGATAGTTTTCCCAGAAAAAAAAAACTTATTTTCTTGTTTTATTTGCGTTATACTGCTTATATCGGTAGTAAAATTACGAAAACAATTACATCAGTAGATATATCCAGCAAAAGAGTTAGTATTAGTTTAAATAAATATGTGTGTGTTCCATTACGTTTTCGTGATATTAAATAAAAATGCATGCTTAAATATCTTAATAATCTGGCGTGGCAACGTCCAGCAGGCAGTACTCTGCACAGACGTAGGTACGAGTCAGCTGAGCTCAAGCTCCCTCTCCATAGCTCTATTGCCGAGCGAATGGTATTTCAGTACAGGGTATTCAATAAACAACTTATAATGTCATTCAGAGTTTAGGAATATCACATGTTATTAATTTATCGAGAAAGTCATCGTAATTCAAGTGAAGCAAGAAAGATGTACAGTCAACGTTTTCCTCAAAGGTTATCTAATCGGGGAATTTTTGTAGCAGTTTCTCAACGATTTTTAGAAACTAGAAGTTTCTTACCCCGTTTAGAAAATCACACAACTAGAAATTTCTTTAAAAATGATACTGCTTAATGGAAGCGGGAAAGATTAAAATGTTGTATTAGAAAAAAAGTTCGTGTGATTTTGTGCAGAAAACTATTATTATTGTTTATTTTTAGACGCACAATAAAAAGTTGAGCAATATTGTTACATAAAATTGAAATTTACCATAATGTTCTATTAATGAGATTGAAAGTTTGTATTTGCTGCTCGTTTTATGTAAACAACAGTATTGTCATGGACCCCCCCCCTGCATTAGAACAGAGCATCTGTTTTTTAACCGGTATGTCTGTTCCCGCTTGAGCTGTACTGTGTACTTCTAAATCCCCTCCTTCCCATCCGGAAACGTTGCAAAACGTCTAATATTGTAAACTTTAATAATTAGTTAAAAATTACAATTAGAAAAAAATTGTAAGGACATTTTTTCTTCCTTATGGTATGAATAATCAGCAGTTAAAATAACGGCACTTATACGCCTTACACCCTGTATACGTAATTACATGCTTTATATAAAGAAGGCTTTACACCCAGTTTATACAATGTTTTGCCGGAAGCTCGCAAAATAAAATGTCACGTTCCTCATTGAGGAAAGTACTAAACGCTATTGGATTCCAGCACAGCAGAAACGCAAACACTAAGAAATATTTAATTGAACGTGGCAACATTCTTGCCTGTCGCAACGAATTTTTAAGAACTATAAAAATAAGGAATTAAGAAGATCTGTATTATTTTTAATATAGTTCTGTTTTGATATATTCTTTCAGTTGAATTTGTTTTTGTTAACTTAGTTCTGAAACGTCCTGTACAGTAGCCCCGTCTCGAAATGGAGGTGGTTAGACCTTTTGAAATTCAACAGGAAGCTTACCTGTGTATAAAAACAGAGTATAGAAAGAGCGATGTGACCGCTGAGCCCGTTATAAGAAGATAGTTATGATAACAGAATTAGATATCTGAAGAACAACACATGCATTACAATACAGTAAAACAAGAGGACAGAAATGAGGTAGAAAAGGAGAACTGAAGATGAAAGATGGGGTAAATGGAAAGTAAAATAAATTTTGGAGGAAGGAGAAGGGAAAGAACAGGAATGGGAATATAAGAGAGATGAGGAAGAGAGTCAAGAAAGGAAGTCTAGTTGTACAGAGGATTAGCGAAAAGCGTTGTGAAGAGAGAAGACGGGCATCAGGAGAAGAAAGAAACGACAAAAGAAGAATGGGAAGACCCGTTTCGATCAGAGAGGGAAGAAATGAAGAGGTGTGAACAGTTAGGATAGAATGGAAGGAAGAATAATAGAAAATAGAAAGAGAAATGGGGAAGTGAGGAGAGTAGTGAAAGTATATAAATGAGAAATGGAAGGTAGAAGTGAAAGGGGGAGCAGTGGAAAGGACATGAATTAAAATGAGAGGTGTGGAAAAGAGCTGAAAATAGAGAAACTTAAAGAAGGAAATTGAAGGTGACAGAAACGGAAACAAACAAGAGAAATAACAAAGAGTGAAATGGAGAGGATGGAGATATGGAAGTGATGAGTTGAAAGAATATAACTTAGAAAGAGGAAAGGATGTAAATTAATGAAAGATTAGTTCAAATCAAAGAAACGAGACAAAAAGAGTTCAATGGAGAGAAATGAGAACGTGAGGAATTCAATGGAGAGAAATAAGACGGAGAATGTTTTAAAGAAGAGCATGAGGAGAGAAGTTGAGTGGAGAGAAATGAGGATGAGAGGATTTGGCTGGAGAGAAATGAGAATGAGGAGTTAAAAGGAGATTGGAGAGTATTTAAAGTTGGGGAATTGGAAGTAGAGAAATTAGGAATTGAGGACATGAATGGACAGAAATTATAAAGTAAGGACTTGAAAGGAAAGAATATAAAGTTGGAGAATTGGAAGTAGAGAAATGAAAAGTTGAGGAGATGTAAAGATAGAAATGATAAAGCGAGGAGTTGAAAGGAAAGAAATATAAAGTTGGAGAATTGGAAGTAGAGGAATTAGCAGTTGAGGAGATGAATGGACAGAAATGATAAAGTAAGGAGTTGAGAGGAAAGAAATATAAATTTTGGGAATTAGAAGTAGAGAAATTAGAGTTGAGGAGATCAATGGACAGAAATTATAAAGTAAGGAGTTGAAAGGAAAGAAATATAAAGTTGGGGAATTGGAAATAGAGAAATTAGAATTGAGGAGATCAATGGACAGAAATTATAAAGTAAGGAGTTGAAAGGAAAGAAATATAAAGTTGGGGAATTGGAAATAGAGAAATTAGAGTTGAGGAGATCAATGGACAGAAATTATAAAGTAAGGAGTTGAAAGGGAAAAAAATATAAAGTTGGGGAATCAGAAGTAGAGAAATTAGAGTTGAGGAGATGAATGGACAGAAATTATAAAGTAAGGAGTTGAAAGGAAAGAAATATAAAGTTGGGGAATTGGAAGTAGAGAAGTTAGAGTTGAGGAGATGAATGGACAGAAATTATAAAGTAAGGAGTTGAAAGGAAAGAAATATAAAGTTGGGGAATTGGAAGTAGAAAAATTAGAGTTGAGGAGATGAATGGAAAGAAATTACTAAATAAGTAATTGAAAGGAAAGAAATATAAAATTGGGGAATTGGAAGTAAAGAAATTAGAGTTGAGGAGATGAATGGACAGAAATTATAAAGTAAGGAGCTGAAAGGAAAGAAATATAAAGTTGGGGAATTGGAAGTAGAGAAATTAGGAATTGAGGAGATGAATGGACAGAAATTATAAAGTAAGGAGTTGAAAGGAAAGAAATATAAAGTTGGGGAATTGGAAGTAGAGAAATTAGAGTTGAGGAGATGAATGGAAAGAAATTACAAAATAAGGAATTGAAAGGAAAGAAATATAAAATTGGGGAATTGGAAGTAAAGAAATTAGAGTTGAGGAGATGAATGGACAGAAATTATAAAGTAAGGAGTTGAAAGGAGAGAAATATAAAGTTGGGGAAATGGAAGTAGAGAAATTAGAGTTGAGGAGATGAATGGAAAGAAATTACAAAATAAGGAATTGAAAGGAAAGAAATATAAAATTGGGGAATTGGAAGTAAAGAAATTAGAGTTGAGGAGATGAATGGACAGAAATTATAAAGTAAGGAGTTGAAAGGAAAGAAATATAAAGTTGGGGAATTGGAAGTAGAGAAATTAGGAATTGAGAGATGAATGGACAGAAATTATAAAGTAAGGAGTTGAAAGGAAAGAAATATAAAGTTGGGGAATTGGAAGTAGAGAAATTAGAGTTGAGGAGATGAATGGAAAGAAATTACAAAATAAGGAATTGAAAGGAAAGAAATATAAAATTGGGGAACTGAAAGTAAAGAAATTAGAGTTGAGGAGATGAATGGACAGAAATTATAAAGTAAGGAGTTGAAAGGAAAGAAATATAAGGTTGGGGAATTGGAAGTAGAGAAATTAGAGTTGAGGAGATGAATGGAAAGAAATTACAAAATAAGGAATTGAAAGGAAAGAAATATAAAATTGGGGAATTGGAAGTAAAGAAATTAGAGTTGAGGAGATGAATGGACAGAAATTATAAAGCAAGGAGTTGAAAGGAAAGAAATATAAAATTGGGGAATTGGAAGTAGAGAAATTAGAGTTGAGGAGGTGAATGGACAGAAATTATAAAGTAAGGAGTTGAAAGGAAAGAAATGTAAAGTTGGGGAATTGGAAGTAGAGAAATTAGGGTTGAGGAGATGAATGGACAGAAATTATAAAGTAAGGAGTTGAAAGGAAAGAAATATAAAATTGGGGAATTGGAAGTAAAGAAATTAGAGTTGAGGAGATGAATGGACAGAAATTACAAAGTAAGAAGTTGAAAGGAAAGAAATATAAAATTGGGGAATTGGAAGTAGAGAAATTAGGAGTTCAGGAAATGAATGGACAGAAATTATAAAGTAAGGAGTTGAAAGAAAAGAAATATAAAGTAGGAGAATTGGAAGTAGAGAAATTAGGAGTTGAGGTGATGAATGGACAGAAATTTTAAAGTAAGGAGTTGAAAGGAAAGAAATATAAATTTGGAGAATTGGAAGTAGAGAGGAGATGAATGGACAGAAATTATAAAGGAGTTGAAAGGAAAGAAATATAAAGTTGGGGATTTGGAAGTAGAGAAATGAGCAGTTGAGGAGATGAATGGACAGAAATTATAAAGTAAGGAGTTGAAAGGAAAGAAATATAAAGTACGAGAATTGTAAGTAAAGAAATTAGGAGTTCAGAAGATGAATGGACAGAAATGATAAAGTAAGGAGTTGAAAGAAAAGAAGTATAAAGTTGGAGAATTGGAAGTAGAGAAATTAGGAGTTGAGGAGATGAATGGACAGAAATTATAAAGTAAAGAGTAGGAAGGAATGAAATATAAGGTTGGAGAATTGTAAGTAGACAAATGAAATTTGAGAAGATGAAAGGCCAGAAATGATAAAGCGTGGAATTGAAAGGAAGGAAATAAAAAATTGGGGAATTGGAAGTAGAGAAATTAGGAGTTGAGGAGATGAATGGACAGAAATTATAAAGTAAAGAGTTGAAAGGAAAGAAATATAAAGTTGGAGAATTGTAAGTAGACAAATGAAATTTGAGAAGATGAAGGGCCAGAAATGATAAACCGAGGAGCTGAAAGGAAAGAAATATAAAATTGGGGAATTAAAAGGAGAAAATGAGAAGGTTAAGGGTTGAAAGGACAGAAAAGATAATGTGAAGAGTTGAAATGAAAGAAATATAAAGTTGGGGAATAGGAAGAACAAAATGAGAAGTTGAAGAGATGAAAGGCGCGAAATGTGAAGTTGAGGAATTCAAAGAAGAGAAATGATCAGGTGAGAAGTTGAAAGGACAGAAATGAGGTCAGAAGTTGAAAGGAGAGAAGTGTGAAGTTGAGGAACTGAAAGGAGAGAAATGAGTAGGTGAGGAGTTGAAATAACAGAAATGAGAAGATGAGAAGCTGAAATGACATAAATGTGAAATTGAGGAATTGAAAGCGAGAAATAATTAGGTGAGGAGTTGAAAGGACAGAAATAACATGAGAATTTTAAGGAACGTAAATGTGAAGCTCACGAATTGAAAAGAGAGAAATGAGCAGGTGAAGAGTTGAAAGGACAGAAATAGGAAAGTGAGAAGGTGAAAGGACATAAATGTGAAATTTAGGAATTGAAAGGAAAGAATTGAGTAGGTGAGGATTTGTAAGGACAGAAATAAGATGGGAATTTGAAGGGACATAAATGTGAAGTTGGGGAATTGAAAGAAAAGAAATGAGCAAGTGTGGAGTTGAAACGACAGAAATAAGAAAGTGAGAAGTTGAGAAATTGAGGAATTGAAAGGGGAGAAATGAGTAGGTGAGGAGTTAAAAGGACATAAATAAGATGAGGACTTGAAGGGACATAAATGAGAAGTTGAGGAATTGAAAGGAGGGAAATGAGCAGGTCAGGAGTTAAAGGGACGGAAATAATAAGTCGAGAAGTTGAAAGGACAGAAACATTTATTTTATTTTAGCAGGTTATTTTACGACGCTTTATCAACATCTTTGGTTATTTATCGTCTGAATGAGATGAAGGTGATAATGCCGGTGAAATGAGTCCGGGGTCCAGCACCGAAAGTTACCCAGCATTTGCTCATATTGGGTTGACGGAAAACCCCGGAAAAAACCTCAACCAGGTAACTTGCCCCGACCTGGAATCGAACCCGGGCCAGACGCGCTGACCTTTACTCCACAGGTGTGGACAGGACAGAAATAGGAAGTTCAGGAATTGAAATGTGAAAAATGAGAAGGTGAGGAGTTAAAAGGGCAGAAATGAGAAAGTATGGAGTTGAAAAGACAGAAATTAAAACAAAAAGAGTTGAAAAGAAAGAAAAATGAGAAAACAAAGAGGAGTTCGAAGGAGAAAAATGCGAAGGGAAGTAAAACGAAAACGATTCAGGAAGAAGAGGAATTGACAGCAGAAAGAGATTAGAGTATTAGTGTGAGAAAAACGTAGACTATAGGAGTGAAAGAGAGATGGGGAGAAAATTGGTGGAGAAAGAGAAGAGGTGGCGGGATGAGCTAATAGGAAAGTGAAATTAAATAGGGAGAGAAATATGTAAAGTTAATAAGGAAGTGAGATTGGCGAATAAAGGAAAATAGAATGTCTCAATATTCAACTGGCTAGAAGTGTCTCGTGGAGCACAGTTTGGGGAAGGAATCGGTACACGCGCACCCTCGCAATGTGCACGCACTGGCGGTGTGTCCACCCCCGCGACACTCTCAATGGGAGCAATCATTTAACCTTTCAGCTGATGCGAACGCACCCGGACCAGGCTGTATCAAATATGCAGCCGTGACCCCGCAGTGCCTTCTGGGGCATTCAATGTCTAATTATATAGATAGCAGCATCCGTAATACCGATCACACGGATTTTATCGTGCTCCAACGCGCCGGTCTGGACGTTCATCTGTAGTACACGGTCTTTCTCCAAGAATAATCATAGTTTATGCCTTTAGTTACGCGGTGTATGTGATAAACAGTTTCAGACTCTTTTCTTTAGTAGTAAGGTGACCCGAAGAGGCTTAAGGCTGGTTCACAATAAACCGGGAACGGAAACGAGAACGAGAATGGAAATATTGTTAAAATAAATGTATTTAAATGTAAGCATTCACAATTAACTATTGTGAATGCTTACATTTAAATACATTTATTTTAACATTATTTCTGTTCTCGTTCTCGTTATCGTTTCCTAGGACTCAGGTTTTACAAAACAATGGTTAGAAATCCATTTTCGGTTTTTGTATCAAAATATTCTTTGAGAACTTGACAATAGAACTGAGTTTTACAAAAAAAATGGTCGAAAAATGTTTTTTTTGTATCAAAATATTCCTTGATCACTTAGAAAGTTGACAGTAAAAGAGATTTTGCCTCTAAGTCTTCTATGGGATCCAAGAATCTGCTCCACATGTGAATATGTTTCTTTCCACAAATTTGCCTTTTTCTCGAAACTACATTTTTTATTTTCAAAATGCTCTATGCGGATGCAGAATTTATCATATTCAATGTAAATATTCGTATGTGTCCATGTATATCCACTGTGTACACACTAAAAGTATACAGAAATAACAGCTTATATCGTAACTTGGATACTTCCTTACTTACTTACTGGGTTTTAAGGAACCCGGAGGTTCATTGCCGCCCTCACATAAGCCCGCCATTGGTCCCTATCCTGAGTAAGATTAATCCAGTCTCTATCATCATATCCCACCTAACTCAAATCCATTTTAATATTATCCTCCCATCTACGTCTCGGCCTCCCCAAAGGTCTTTTTCCCTCCGGCCTCCCAACTAACACTTTATATGCATTTCTGGATTCGCCCATACGTGCTACATGCCCTGCCCATCTCAAACGTCTGGATTTAATGTTCCTAATTATGTCAGGTGAAGAATACAATGCGTGCAGTTCTGTGTTGTGTAACTTTCTCCATTCTCCTGTAACTTCATCGCTCTTAGCCCCAAATATTTTCCTAAGCACCTTATTCTCAAACACCCTTAACTTATGCTTCTCTCTCAAAGTGAGAGTCCAAGTTTGACAACCATATAGTACAACCGGTAATACAACTGTTTTATAAATTCTAACTTTCAGATTTTTTGACAACAGACTGGATGATAAAAGCTTCTCAACCGAATAATAACAGGCATTTCTCATATTTATTCTGTGTTTCATTTCCTCCCGAGTATCATTTATATTTGTTACTGTTGCTACCAGGTATTTTCCCTAATCCTTTGTGGATTTTATCCTAACATATTACGTCATCCGCATAGACTAGCAGCTGATGTAACCCATTCAATTCCAAAACCTCTCTGTTATCCTAGACTTTCCTAATGGCATACTCTAGAGCAGTGGTCGTTAGCATTCGATGAAATGTGCAAAGGGTACGCGGTGCTGTCCCGTGTGCACTGTCGTGCAACAGGGAGAGATAGAGAGCATACCCGCTAGCAGCTACGGAGTGCACCTTAGTGCACTGCGTTTTCCGCGGGTAAGAGAGACTAGCCCCAGCGTGCTCTGTGCTGACGACCCCTTCTCGAGAGCAAAATTAAAAAGTAAAGGTGATAGTGCATCTCCTTCCTTTAGCCCACAGTGAAATGATCGTAACTTGGATAAGGTTTATTAAATATAGAGTAACTGAAAAAGTTTTTGTTTCTACTAGTACACTTCAACATGAGCACCATTTATAGCTCGACAGGTACCAAAACGATACTCAATTTCTCGCCAGGTGTTCATCAACATATCAGATGTTATAAGCTCAACTGCTTGAATGATACGCTGTCTCAAATCAATTAAATAACGAAATTTTCTGCTATACACAAAATTTTTAATAAATCCGCAGGCACAAAAAATCCATAGGAATTAAGTCCGGGGATCTAGGCGGCCAGGAAGTCGGTCCACCCCTACCAATCCAATTTATTGGGAAGATTATAAAAAAAACGTTTTAACATTTCGATGGAAGTGTGGTGGAGCACCATCCTGCTGAAATGTTAAACCTAAGCGGAAATTGCGGAATAGCAAAGTTCTCCAGCATATCAAGTACATGATTTACGCGGGTTTCTAACAAATGATTCACGCATCTGATCCACGGTCATTTCGGCCATATAGTTTTTAGAATGTTTCCCTGTCTTCGAAATCAAGTTTCCATTACCTCGTAGAGTTCTATCCCACTCGTAAATGGATTTGCGTGTAGGAGGATCTACATTCCTCCGTATGAACACGCGTAACTGAATTCAATTCTGCAAACCAGAGCACGCATTGAACTATTTGCTGTACCGTCAACAACTCTATTGACAAGAAACTACACTGATAAATGCAAATTTTCATCCATGCAACAATAAGCTTGAAACGAAACATTTCACACAATAGCCAGGCAACAATGAGCTTGAAACAAAACATTGCACACAACAATGGCCATGGAAAAGGTATGGAACGAAATCTTGGAGAGTTTTTCTATTGATTGAGCTTTATTTTAAGGAATTCTGTCGTCGATTTGCAAAATGGGAAATGTCCAGCGGCTGCAAAAATGATAGCTAAGTTAAATTGATATATTCGTATATTGTTTTTTAATTAGATCACTATGGATACATGCATTCAGGATCTATGAACATAGTTTTTTTTTACGATTTCCCAACACTTTGTCATTTTGGACGTGTCCCGTTTTGCAAATCGAAGTCAGAATTATAATATACGGTTGTGAAATTATAAGCTATTATTACTGTATACTCTTAGTGTGGACACCGTGTATTATCTAAGATCTCACATTGAGATAATTATGTTAAGCAGGCATCTTCAAAATTAGGAGCTAAAAATGTATTTTGTATATTAAAAATATGAAACTCAGAATAGAAATATTGGAGACCTGCGTAACTCCTGTACTGTTATATGGGTGTCAGACATGATCTCTCACTGCCAAACTCCGTAATAGTCTCAAAATATGCCAAAGGAAGATGCTGAGAAGAATACTAGGCTTATCACTGAGGGACAGAGTTCCAAACGAAGTGCTACAAAAGATGTCAGCAATTAAAGATCCAGCACTGCAAGCCACCGACACCAAATGGAAGTGGGGAGGCCATGTTGCACGACTTAGAGACGGAAGATGGACGCAGAAAGTCACACTATGGGGTCCCCGCATTGGCAAGAGATCACCCGGAAGACCAAGAAGAAGATGGGCCGACCTCTTCAGTGAATGTGTAGGAAGCCATTGGTCAAGCAGAGCAAGACATAGGGAAGACTGGAAAAACCTAAGAAGACAAGTGAACAGCGGCTAAAACCAGTGCGACAGAAACAAGCGAACAATATCAAACAGTGCAGCATGTGAACCAAGTGAACAATTCGAAGCATGAAAAAATTCTCTTACGCGGAGTAGCTCACCGCGAGAGACAAACAGAGCTCTCCCTCTATAGGAGGAAGCCTTTGCCCTAAACGGGACTTTTTAGGCTAATCATTTCATTTCATTAAAAATATGAATAAATAAATGTCTCATTTTCAAAAATATATAGTGCCTAAACTAGCCTAGATGCCATGACTTGTATTAAGACGGCATAACTTGTGCCAAAAAGTTAATATTATGAAGCGATTATTTTGCTGTGATATAATATTTAATTCATCATTGCTGTCATAGCAACCCCTTTCTTCGTAAACCATGATATAAAACTACTCAACATTAGAAATTTGATGATATATCTTTATTAATATAATTGTTTTATAATGCTCTCTTACAAAAATAATGTAAGAAACATGTTTATAATGTTGTACAGTTATTGTACTAATCAAAATCAGGAACTCTTTTCGCTCGTTCCATGAAAATTGACTCGTGCCATGAAATAAAACATTATAAACTTGTTGCACATTAGTAACTTATAACACAAGAGAGTGAATTTAGATTTTATGCGCGAGTAGAAAGTTTAGATAATTTCCAGGAGTGCATAAAATCTGTTTACTCTCGAATGCTTTACAATATTTCATCTATTGCTGCTATCTAGATGTCATTACTGGTATCAAAATTCAATTTTAATTTTACGCCTTTTCTTTGTAATGTGTTGTTTGTGAAGAAGTTATGAATGAATGAATGAATGGTTGCTAACGTGTTGATTGTCAAGGAGATAAATATATTAATTCACTGCTGTGAATTAATAAACAAATTAATTCACTAACTAATTTTAATTCACTGCTACGAATAAAGCCATTGTTTAGGTTACCAAGGACGGTGAAATAAAGACCAGTAAACTGTTTAGATACCAGTTATGGGTAATAGAATATTTTTGTACTCCAGCAATATAAACAGTCTTTATCAACAGTAATCTCACTAGAGGTTTTGATTTATCTAGAGAAAATCAAAACTCGAGTGGGATTTAATTGACTATTACACGATTAGAAGAAAGTATATAAAGATTAGAAGTAACAAAGTACTCCAATACAATAAAATATTAATTGGCTTACGAAAATACAACTGTCTTCAAATGTATCATTGTACCATCTCAACATTACGCCAGATGGCAGCAGTGTTTTATGATTATGTTTTCTTGTTACCGGTATCAGTTGTCCAACTATGGAATCTTAATTGAACTCTGTGGACTGTTACTAGTCAAGAAGGTTTTGTTGATTCAGTTTCATTTTTATTGAAACATTTGCATTTCACTTCAATCATCCGGATCCCAGTAATCAACGTCATTTGACAGATGATTTTCAATAAATCTTAGTATTAAACAATCTCTGATACGTGACTATCATAATATCATATAGCAGAAGCTACAACAAACATAACCTAAATAATATAAACAAGTGTTAGATAAGTTTTAATTAGGGATGATGAAATAAACAAACGTTTTAATTAACGATGATGAAATAAAAAATGAACATGAATAATTTTAAATGAAACAATTATTGAAAGTACAATTTTCAAATTTGGATGTTTTAGTGGTAGGTGGTTCAGTTGATGTTATATTGGACGTGTGCGTAAAAGAAGTGAACTCGTTGATGTACATGGTGTATCCCGAATGGTACTCTTCATATATGACCAGTGATCTTTACTAATTCTTGTTCTTGAATGCCAATGCGAGTCATATTTGAAAGTGCTGTGCATCGACTGGAGTGGTTTGTAATTTTCTGTTTTATGACGGCCAGACCAGTGCAGTTTGAAATGTTGGCAAACAAAGAAATAAATGTTAGGGTAGTGATAAAATTAAACAAATGCTAGGGACGCGATAAAATTAAACAAATGCTAGGGACGCGATAAAATTGTGCGATAAGCAGCCATGATTGGTTGAAAGACGTCCTTTCGTACCGTTTTATTGGTCGAAAGTAGTGTGACGTAGTAAAAATGTAATAGTCATTAGTAAAATCGTGCATAATATGCCACATTATTGTACCAGTGACGTAAAATATTACCATGAAAACTGAACTGTCATGACTTCTATTATGACGGCATAACTTGTGCCAAAATATCTTACAATTCGTTTCGATTTTCCGATAAATCAATTCCAGGTTATAAATTTATTTAAAGTTTCTCAATCATATATTTTTTTCATTTGATTTAATAAATCATATGACTGAGAAACTTGAAATAAATTTATAATCTTGTGCCAAAATGTTAATATTATGAAACGATTATTTTGCTGTGATAATGATATTTAATACATCATTGCTGTCATAGCAACCCCTTTCTTCATAGACCATGATATCAAACTATCCATTATTACAAATTTGATATAATTTCTTTATTAATTGGTTTATAATGCTATCGTAAAAAATAGCGTATGAAACACGTTTCTAATGTTATACAGTCAAAATTAGGAAACTCACTCCGCTTGTTGACTAAATATTGATTCATTCAATAAAGTACAAAATTATAAACTTTTTCTTTATAAATCATAATATACTATTAACAAATAATAGTATATTACGATTTATCAAAAAAAGTGGAAAAATTCAAATACCTGGGAGCAATAGAAACAAATATAAATGATACTCGGGACGAATTTAAACACAGAATAAATATGGGAAATGCCTGTTATTATTCGGTTGAGAAGCTTTTATCATCCAGTCTGTTGTCAAAAAATCTAAAAGTTAGAATTTATAAAACAGTTATATTACCGGTTGTTCTTTATGGTTGTGAAACTTGGATTCTCACTTTGAGAGACGAACATAGGTTAAGGGTGTTTGAGAATAAAGTGCTTAGAAAAATATTTAGGGCTAAGAGGGATGAAGTTACAGGAGAATGGAGAAAGTTACACAACACAGAACTGTACGCAATATATTCTTCACCTGACATGATTAGGAACATTAAATCCAGACGTTTGAGATGGGCAGGGCATGTAGCACGTAAGGGCGAATCCAGAAATGTATATAGAGTGTTAGTTGGGAGGCCGGAGGGAAAAAGATCTTCGGGGAGGCCAAGACGTAGATGAGAAGATAATATTAAAATGGATTTGAGGGTTGTGAGATATAATGATAGAGAATGGATTGATCTTGCTCAGGATAGGGACCGATGGCAGGCTTATGTGAGGGCGGCAAAGAACCTTCGGGTTCCTTAAAAGCCAGTAAGGAAGTAAGTAAGTATACTATTAACACATTAAACATTCCTCCATAATTATCACTCCAATATTGTAATAGGAAAAGCTGAGGAAACGTGTAGAAAAAAGTTAAGAATATGAAAGGTCACACTAGAACTGGGGAAAAAAAAAAAATTAACAAGTATCTGAATTTACTTTGGCCACCTAATCTCCGATACAAAAATTATATAGACTTAAAGGTACATAATTACAACAAAATAAACAGAATTATTAAACGTAATTTCAGAAAACAGGTGACAATACAAACAAAAGTACGATTACATAACATGACAGCAAAAGGCTCTCTGAAATAGCCTATAGCAGTGAATACTGGAGCTTACATTCTAAGTATAAGGCCAAACTACAAACAGAGTAAATGAACTGGAAAGTATGTATTCGTTTTGGATACTTACTGCATTTACACAGAGTATTATAAGTGGAATTCCAAATTATATATCCGAATTATAGTTTTCATTTTGTTAGTATTAAAATTGTAATCAAATTGTCGTATAAGTGAATATGTGGTCATTTTTATAGAAATATAGCTTGGAGTCAAACAATACAGTAACATATGTAACAAAATCTGTCCTAGTAATTCGATTTTGATATTTGGATATATTTTAAAACTTACAAAGGTAATTTTTAGTGATAATTATGATGTAATAATTTCCTGGAGAAAATCTCAATTGCATTTCGTTTTCAGCAGTCACCCTAACGATAAAGACTATGTCTCGGTAAAGATATTGGTAGTCAGCTGTAACTCTGATTATAGAAAAGATTTCAAGTCGTCAACGAAAAAGAGACCATCCAAACTTATACATATACAGATGTCCTCAATGAAACAGTAAATAGCAGAAATCCTCGGGAACAGTCGATTGCGGCCCGTGGTCTGTTTCATACGTCATTTGCGTCCCTATATTTTTTGACTCATACGTCAGTTGCGTCCCTGACACAACACTTTCCTTCCAATTTTAAAGGCTTAGGACTGGCTGTAACATCACCAATTTAAACGTTACAGGTAGATTAATAATGTTGTTTGTGGCATCTTCACCATACAATGCTGGTAGTGTCATTTTTCACGATAAAATGTAGTAAAATTCATGAGTTGCACTTTCACCATAAAACTACAATCATATTGGTTGAAATCTAAATGACAGATTCCGGAATGACTCCATGGCTCGTGCAGAACTGATAACTCTTACGTGTTTCAAATTTAATCTTTACATTGTACATGACGTTGCAGAACGCGTTCAATACAGTGCTTGGTTTTGTCTTGTCTTGTCTTGTGTTGTCGCAGAACGCGTTCTGTACAGTGCTTGGTTTTGTCTTGTCTTGTCGCAGAACGCGTTCTATACAGTGCTTGGTTTTGTCTTGTCTTGTCTCAGAACGCGTTCCATACGTGCTTGGTTTTATCTTGTCTTGTCGCAGAACGCGTTCTATACAGTGCTTGGTTTTGTCTTGTCTTTTCGTCGAACGCGTTCTATACAGTGCTTGCTTTTGTCTTGTGTTGTCGCAGAACGCGTTCTATACAGTGCTTGGTTTTGTCTTGTCTTGTCGCAGAAAGCGTTCTATACAGTGCTTGGTTTTGTCTTGTCTTTTCGTCGAACGCGTTCTATACAGTGCTTGCTTTTGTCTTGTGTTGTCGCAGAACGCGTTCTATACAGTGCTTGGTTTTGTCTTGTCTTGTCTTGTGTTGTCGCAGAACGCGTTCTGTACAGTGCTTGGTTTTGTCTTGTCTTGTCGCAGAACGCGTTCTATACAGTGCTTGGTTTTGTCTTGTCTTGTCTCAGAACGCGTTCCATACGTGCTTGGTTTTATCTTGTCTTGTCGCAGAACGCGTTCTATACAGTGCTTGGTTTTGTCTTGTCTTTTCGTCGAACGCGTTCTATACAGTGCTTGCTTTTGTCTTGTGTTGTCGCAGAACGCGTTCTATACAGTGCTTGCTTTTGTCTTGTGTTGTCGCAGAACGCGTTCTATACAGTGCTTGGTTTTGTCTTGTCTTGTCGCAGAAAGCGTTCTATACAGTGCTTGGTTTTGTCTTGTCTTTTCGTCGAACGCGTTCTATACAGTGCTTGCTTTTGTCTTGTGTTGTCGCAGAACGCGTTCTATACAGTGCTTGGTTTTGTCTTGTCTTGTCGCAGAAAGCGTTCTATACAGTGCTTGGTTTTGTCTTGTGCTGTCGCAGAACGCGTTCTATACAGTGCTTGGTTTGTTTTGTCTTGTTCCAGAAAGCGTTCTATACAGTGCTTGGTTTTGTCTTGTGCTGTCGCAGAACGCGTTCTATACAGTGCTTGGTTTTGTCTTATCTTGTCGCAGAACGCGTTCTATACAGTGCTTGGTTTTGTCTTATCTTGTCGCAGAACGCGTTCTATACAGTGCTTGGTTTGTTTTGTCTTGTTCCAGAAAGCGTTCTATACAGTGCTTGGTTTTGTCTTGTCTTTTCGTCGAACGCGTTCTATACAGTGCTTGCTTTTGTCTTGTGTTGTCGCATAACGCGTTCTATACAGTGCTTGGTTTTGTCTTGTTTTGTCGCATAACGCGTTCTATACAGTACTTGGTTTGTTTTGTCTTGTTGCAGAACGCGTTCTATACAGTGCTTGGTTTTGTCTTGTGCTTGTCGCATAACGCGTTCTATACAGTGCTTGGTTTTGTCTTGTTTTGTCGCATAACGCGTTGTATACAGTGCTTTGTTTCGTCTTGCCTTGTCGCAGAACGCGTTCTATACAGTGCTTGGTTTGTTTTGTCTTGTCGCAGAACGCGTTCTATACAGTGCTTGGTTTTGTCTTGTGCTTGTCGCATAACGCGTTCTATACAGTGCTTGGTTTTGTCTTGTTTTGTCGCATAACGCGTTGTATACAGTGCTTTGTTTCGTCTTGCCTTGTCGCAATAACGCGTTCTATACAGTGCTTGGTTTTGTCTTGTTTTGTCGCATAACGCGTTCTATACAGTGCTTGGTTTTGTCTTGTCTTGTCGCAGAACGCGTTCTATACAGTGCTTGGTTTTGTCTTGTCTTGTCGCAGAACGCGTTCTATACAGTGCTTGGTTTTGTCTTGTGTTGACGCAGAACGCGTTCTATACAGTACTTGGTTTGTTTTGTCTTGTTGCAGAACGCGTTCTATACAGTGCTTGGTTTGTTTTGTCTTGTCGCAGAACGCGTTCTATACAGTACTTGGTTTGTTTTGTCTTGTCGCAGAACGCGTTCTATACAGTACTTGGTTTGTTTTGTCTTGTTGCAGAACGCGTTCTATACAGTGCTTGGTTTTGTCTTGTTTTGTCGCATAACGCGTTCTATACAGTGCTTGGTTTTGTCTTGTGTTGACGCAGAACGCGTTCTATACAGTACTTGGTTTGTTTTGTCTTGTCGCAGAACGCGTTCTATACAGTACTTGGTTTGTTTTGTCTTGTTGCAGAACGCGTTCTATACAGTGCTTGGTTTTGTCTTGTTTTGTCGCATAACGCGTTCTATACAGTGCTTGGTTTGTTTTGTCTTGTCGCAGAACGCGTTCTATACAGTACTTGGTTTGTTTTGCCTTGTCGCAGAACGCGTTCTATACAGTGCTTGGTTTTGTCTTGTGTTGACGCAGAACGCGTTCTATACAGTGCTTGGTTTTGTCTTGTTTTGTCGCATAACGCGTTCTATACAGTGCTTGGTTTTGTCTTGTGTTGACGCAGAACGCGTTCTATACAGTACTTGGTTTGTTTTGTCTTGTCGCAGAACGCGTTCTATACAGTACTTGGTTTGTTTTGCCTTGTCGCAGAACGCGTTCTATACAGTGCTTGGTTTTGTCTTGTGTTGACGCAGAACGCGTTCTATACAGTACTTGGTTTGTTTTGCCTTGTCGCAGAACGCGTTCTATACAGTGCTTGGTTTTGTCTTGTGTTGACGCAGAACGCGTTCTATACAGTACTTGGTTTGTTTTGTCTTGTCGCAGAACGCGTTCTATACAGTACTTGGTTTGTTTTGCCTTGTCGCAGAACGCGTTCTATACAGTGCTTGGTTTGTTTTGCCTTGTCGCAGAACGCGTTCTATACAGTACTTGGTTTGTTTTGCCTTGTCGCAGAACGCGTTCTATACAGTACTTGGTTTGTTTTGTCTTGTTGCAGAACGCGTTCTATACAGTGCTTGGTTTTGTCTTGTGTTGACGCAGAACGCGTTCTATACAGTACTTGGTTTGTTTTGCCTTGTCGCAGAACGCGTTCTATACAGTGCTTGGTTTTGTCTTGTGTTGACGCAGAACGCGTTCTATACAGTACTTGGTTTGTTTTGCCTTGTCGCAGAACGCGTTCTATACAGTGCTTGGTTTTGTCTTGTGTTGACGCAGAACGCGTTCTATACAGTACTTGGTTTGTTTTGCCTTGTCGCAGAACGCGTTCTATACAGTGCTTGGTTTTGTCTTGTGTTGACGCAGAACGCGTTCTATACAGTGCTTGGTTTGTTTTGCCTTGTCGCAGAACGCGTTCTATACAGTACTTGGTTTGTTTTGCCTTGTCGCAGAACGCGTTCTATACAGTACTTGGTTTGTTTTGTCTTGTTGCAGAACGCGTTCTATACAGTGCTTGGTTTTGTCTTGTGTTGACGCAGAACGCGTTCTATACAGTACTTGGTTTGTTTTGCCTTGTCGCAGAACGCGTTCTATACAGTGCTTGGTTTTGTCTTGTGTTGACGCAGAACGCGTTCTATACAGTACTTGGTTTGTTTTGTCTTGTCGCAGAACGCGTTCTATACAGTACTTGGTTTGTTTTGCCTTGTCGCAGAACGCGTTCTATACAGTGCTTGGTTTTGTCTTGTGTTGACGCAGAACGCGTTCTATACAGTACTTGGTTTGTTTTGTCTTGTCGCAGAACGCGTTCTATACAGTACTTGGTTTGTTTTGCCTTGTCGCAGAACGCGTTCTATACAGTGCTTGGTTTGTTTTGCCTTGTCGCAGAACGCGTTCTATACAGTACTTGGTTTGTTTTGCCTTGTCGCAGAACGCGTTCTATACAGTACTTGGTTTGTTTTGTCTTGTTGCAGAACGCGTTCTATACAGTGCTTGGTTTTGTCTTGTGTTGACGCAGAACGCGTTCTATACAGTACTTGGTTTGTTTTGTCTTGTTGCAGAACGCGTTCTATACAGTGCTTGGTTTTGTCTTGTTTTGTCGCATAACGCGTTCTATACAGTGCTTGGTTTTGTCTTGTTTTGTCGCATAACGCGTTCTATACAGTGCTTGGTTTTGTCTTGTTTTGTCGCATAACGCGTTCTATACAGTGCTTGGTTTTGTCTTGTGTTGACGCAGAACGCGTTCTATACAGTACTTGGTTTGTTTTGTCTTGTTGCAGAACGCGTTCTATACAGTGCTTGGTTTGTTTTGTCTTGTCGCAGAACGCGTTCTGTACAGTGCTTTGTTTTTTCTTGTGTTTGTCGCAGAACGCATTCTATACAGTGCTTTGTTTTGTCTTGTGTTGTCGCAGAACGCATTCTATACAGTGCTTGGTTTTGTCTTGTGTTGTCGCAGAACGCGTTCTATACAGTGCTTTGTTTTGTCTTGTGTTGTCGCAGAACGCGTTCTATACAGTGCATTGTTTTGTCTTGTCTTGTCGCAGAACGCGTCCTTGGACTATATTAAGTTTTAAAAGTTAACATAACATCATAAACCGGCAGGTAGCTGTGGACGCAACTGAAGTGCGGTCAACGCGGGCTGCTTTGACCCTTAAGGTGTTACTTGAACCCAGAAGAAAAAAATGTTTTCGTCGATGTAAAGTAACAGTTTGGTGTCGAAAGTTGTGGTCTTTTTTCTCTGCAAACTTTCATCTGTACAAATATTTTCACCTAAGTTACTCCAATGGTAAGTAAACATTTTTTTCTTCTGGGTTCAAGTAACACCTAAAGGGTCCAAGTAGCCCGCGTTGACGGTATATATTTTAAAAACCCCGGATGCAACTGACGTATTAATTTTTCGTCAACATGTTTACGGGAACGCAACTGACACCTCCCCGAAATCCTAAGCTGAGCACTGTGGCGTTTCATAAAGATTAGAAATCTGAATTAACCCTACACGAAACTACGTACTACCTAAAGAATTCATAAACCAATTTTAAAATATAAATAGATAATTTAAAGTAAATAAATGAATAAAAACATAAATAAATAAACAAATAAATAAATAAAAAATAAGTAAATAATTAAATAAATAAATAATAAATGAAAATGTTTCTAAATCTTGAAGAAAGATGTTATGTGGGAAAATAAAATTTAGCATAGGCTCATTCTCTTCAAATGTTTTGATAGTGAGTGCTATTTCGTTCCAATTTATTTGAGAGCTTGTTAGTTTGGACTTAGATTAAGAAAATCTACGGTTATGTATGATTGTTTACAATTTTGATGTAAATTATTGAGAATAAGTTCTAGTCTATAATTTTTAATAACGTATATTTCGTTACTTTAAATATGAAAGAAATTACAAATTGTTTCCATTTGGGAAACTTGCATTAAATGAAAGTAATGTTTAATATATTGTGACAGCGACGTGAGAATCGAACTCACGACCAGCGTCCCGCAAGAGAGAAGATCGCGCGGAGCACTTGGGATGGCGCGCGGCGGAGAGGGGAAAAGGGCCAACGCGGCGAGAGAGTGGAGAGAGTTTGCGCGCGCATCTTCTGCTTGCCTAGAGAGGCCGAGAAATCCGTCGAAATGGAAGACTCGCGAATTCGAACTTTCGAGGCTACGTCGCTGTGGTTATAAATTACGGAAGCACCAGCGAACTAGAGCAGAGTTTTCAGTTATTCAGTCAGTGAGTAAGCCAGAGCAAGCAAGCCAGACTTGTGTGCCGGAGTTCGACTCGAGTGTGCGTCCGCATCTGCGTCAGCATCCGAAGGCCTGAGTTCGAGTGCAGTGGACCGCAGTTGGAGGGATCTGAGTTCGAGTGCAGTGGACCGCAGTTGGAGGGACCCGAGTTCGAGTACAGTGAACTGTCTCTGAAGGTCTCTGGTTCGAGATACTGTGAACTCGAGTGACTGAGATAGAAGAACTGTGAACTGAGAACTGGTAGTTGTGATTTGTAAATAGTGCTTTGTAAATATTAGTTAAGATTAACAGTTCATTGTTGTGCGTAATAGTCCAAGTAAATTGTCATTGTCGTCGGTGGAGTGCTATAACGAATACTGTGTTGAGTGAAGATCCAATTGTTGACGAGAGCGTTTAAGGTGAATTGTAGAAAGGAATTATTGTTGTGACGAATAAATTACATTGTTGTTACTAATAAAATTCACACTGGTGTCAGAATCGGGACATTATCGACAATGGAGAACCTACAGCAGATCCTGCAAGCCATCGCAGAAATGAAAGCAGAAATGAACATGCACATTAGTGAAGTAAAAGATAACATGAACAAGCACATCAGTGAGGTTAAGAACGACATAAGTGATGTGAAAGGCGACATAAGTGAAGTGAAAACGGAGATGAAAAGTGACATAAGCGAAGTGAAAACAGAGATGAAAAGTGACATAAGCGGAGTGAAAGGCGACATAAGCGGAGTGAAAGATGACGTCACTACACAAATCGAAAGTGTTTCGGCCCACGTAGATGGAATTGTCGCCATTGTGAAAGACGAACTTAAGGCCGATCTGGATAAATTAAACCAGAATTTTACAACTATAAACGAGACAGTAGCCGAGTTGAGACAGGATGTAGACCATTTCGACGGAAAAATCCGCGATCTCGAGCGTCGTCAAGAGCAGACGAGTGAGGTGATGGACCGACATGCTGAAGAAAACAAGCACATACTCACGTTGATGGACCGACATGGTGAAGAAAACAAGCACATTCTCGCGTTGGTGGATCGCCAGGCTAGAGAACAAAAACAGATAGTTGCCGAGGAGGTTCGACGTGCCATGCAAGAAGCGGCCACAGAGTTGAGGACTCCATATAGTGGCCCTGCGGAATCATCGCTTTCAGCCAGACATCACAACGTCAAGACGCCGAAGTTCGACGGTACGACGTCTTGGGCGATATTCCGTCGCCAGTTCGAGGCCACCGCAGCACATAATGGGTGGACCCCAGCGGAGAAGACTACCCAGCTGTTGACCGCGCTTCAGGGACAGGCTTCAGAGATTCTTCACAGCGTTCCAGAAGATGGGACAGCCGCTGAGATAATGGCGGCCTTGGAGGGACGTTATGGTGACCATCAACTTGCGGCAGCATTCAGGACCCAACTGAAAACGAGGGTCCAACAGTCAGGAGAGTCCCTGCAAGAATTCGCGATGGCGGTGGAACAACTTGCCCATAAGGCCCTCAGGGGCCTACCTAATGACTTCATCGCTGGAGAGGCGGCCTACACCTTCGGCAGCGGAGTTCGAGACCCGGAAATAAGACAACAGCTACTCCTGGCAGAGCATCGCACCATCAACGCAGCTCTGGCGGCGGCCCTAAGGATGGAGGCGGCCAAGTCGGCGGCGGGAGTCTCAACACCGCACTGGATCAGGAGCATCACGGCGACGGATGCTGGGGGGCGCCAACCGAAGCCACCCGAGCGGCAGTCAACGGAGCGGCGGAGACGACGGGCGCCCACCTGCTGGTCCTGTGGCAAACCGGGACACTTGAGAAGGGACTGTGACCAATCCGGCCACAGGCAGGAGAGAGAGGTGGCCGACGTCGAGGAGCGCCAGCAGTCAACGGAGCGGCGGAGACGACGGGCGCCCACCTGCTGGTCCTGCGGCAGACCGGGACACCTGAGAAGGGACTGTGACCGATCCGGTCACAGGCAGGAGAGAGAGGTGGCCGACGTCGAGGAGCGCCAACAGTCAACGGAGCGGCGGAGACGACGGACGCCCAACTGCTGGTCCTGCGGGAGACCGGGACACCTAAGGAGGAACTGCGACCGCTCCGGCCACCGGCAGGAGAGAGAGGTGGCTGACACCGAGAGAAACCAACAGTCGCCTGAGCAACGGAGACGACGGGTGCCCACCTGCTGGTCCTGCGGTGAACCTGGGCACCTGCGGAGGAGTTGCGACCGACCTGGCTACAGTCAGGAGAGAGAGGGGGCCGATGCTCGGAGGAGCACGTCGGCGCCATCATCACCGTCCCCTCGGCTCGTCCTGAAACCGGTCGACAGAAGATGCGACGATGGGCTGATTGCTGAAGGACGGATAAGAGGCCGTCCATGCAGAGTACTGGTGGACACCGGGGCGATGCTCACTATCGCCAGACCAGACGTCGTGCGTGGCCTACCTGGGAGGACGCCGCTGCGCCAATACGAGCTACGTACTGCTTCAGGCGAGAGCTTGCCCATCCAGAGAGAGGTCTTTCTGGACCTGACCTTGGGGAAGAGGAAACTGGAGATGTGGGTGTTCGTCGCCAACATCACCGAGGACGTCGTCCTGGGACTCGACGCCATGCGGTTACTCGATGCGACGGTGGACGTCCGGCGCCGTATACTCCGTCTTGGTCAGGATGAAGTGTTCCTGATGGACGCCGAGGACCAACCCGTGGCCAGCGAGCTCTCCTTGGAGGGCCAAGTGGAAAAGCAAGATGGCGCCCACGCAGTACGAGTATTGCTGCCCAGCCAAGCCAAGGATGGGGTGGCACCACCATAAGGAGGGAGCAGCCGGAGGACCCCAAACGTTGGACCGACTAGCAGCCTACCAAGGGACTGCCCGAGACGAGCAGTCCTAAGAAGGGAGCAATGTGACAGCGACGTGAGAATCGAACTCACGACCAGCGTCCCGCAAGAGAGAAGATCGCGCGGAGCACTTGGGATGGCGCGCGGCGGAGAGGGGAAAAGGGCCAACGCGGCGAGAGAGTGGAGAGAGTTTGCGCGCGCATCTTCTGCTTGCCTAGAGAGGCCGAGAAATCCGTCGAAATGGAAGACTCGCGAATTCGAACTTTCGAGGCTACGTCGCTGTGGTTATAAATTACGGAAGCACCAGCGAACTAGAGCAGAGTTTTCAGTTATTCAGTCAGTGAGTAAGCCAGAGCAAGCAAGCCAGACTTGTGTGCCGGAGTTCGACTCGAGTGTGCGTCCGCATCTGCGTCAGCATCCGAAGGCCTGAGTTCGAGTGCAATGGACCGCAGTTGGAGGGACCTGAGTTCGAGTGCAGTGGACCGCAGTTGGAGGGACCCGAGTTCGAGTACAGTGAACTGTCTCTGAAGGTCTCTGGTTCGAGATACTGTGAACTCGAGTGACTGAGATAGAAGAACTGTGAACTGAGAACTGGTAGTTGTGATTTGTAAATAGTGCTTTGTAAATATTAGTTAAGATTAACAGTTCATTGTTGTGCGTAATAGTCCAAGTAAATTGTCATTGTCGTCGGTGGAGTGCTATAACGAATACTGTGTTGAGTGAAGATCCAATTGTTGACGAGAGCGTTTAAGGTGAATTGTAGAAAGGAATTATTGTTGTGACGAATAAATTACATTGTTGTTACTAATAAAATTCACAATATGAGTTGCCGGGTGAACAATATTCTTCAGCTACAAAATTCGATATGAGCCTACATGAAATTCTGATAAAGATAGAAAATTCTAATTTCCTAATTTCGCTATTGGTTTAGATAGGAATCGTAGTCGTCATCGTCATCATCATC
Organism: Periplaneta americana; assembly: GCF_040183065.1. NCBI lineage: Eukaryota > Metazoa > Arthropoda > Insecta > Blattodea > Blattidae > Periplaneta > Periplaneta americana. The sequence goes on from NC_091124.1 coordinate 164,370,738, forward strand.
ATCATCTGAATCATTAGCAGATTCCTTTAAAGCCAGTCTCAACCACCTACGTTTACTGAATTTTGAACACAATATTCAGATTACGTGCACAACTTTTCATAAAATTCAGTGTAAAATTGATTAAATAACTTAGATCAAAATATTTATTGAAAGATTCATAAATCTTTTAAACTGAAAAGCAACATATTCTTGTGCTTATAAACACAAAGATATAGGAATCTTATATGTCATTGCAAAACGGATAACTCGTCAGAATTATGAACTAAAAACCTTAGTACACTTTTATGCTATTGATGTGATTTGTATCAGCGAAACTCATCTATAGCATAAAATTCATATACGTAATTGTTATTATTAGTACACACAGAGAAAACCGACATGGTGGAGCTACTATACACAATAAACACACAGTAACTTATCGCAAAAATATATTACCGAATTTCACAGAGCCTTGAAGCCACTGGCATATTCATTCATCTAGCAGGAACAGAAATACAAACAGCCTCCACGTACTATCCGCTGTACGCTCAAATCAATGAAGCTGACTTGACCCTGCTTGTCACGCATCATAAAAATTTCACTTCATGAGGAGATTTCACTGCCAAACACAAATCATTGAATTCCAGACTCAGTACTCTGAAAAGTGAATCCTTACTACTACATTCAAGCAACTTTCACTACTCAATCGCAGGACCAAAAGAACCTTCGAGATTCCCTCAATATACAGATGTATGTGATACCTATTGATACAAAACAGCACTTCTGCAAATTTTCTTAAACGCTCTTCACTGAGACCACAATCCACTGCTCTTGATTTTCATGCTAACTCAAAATATATAATGTCAAACTGGAATGTTTTCATTCAACAATCGTAGGTCTATAAGATTATCCCAGATAATCTACCAAATTAAAAATTTTCTGATAAATGAATTACTATACAAATTGATCGGCAGGAGCTCGCATTGTTATTCCCCACATTATGCTGAAATCTATATTTACATATCTGTCTGGAAAACAGCAGTAATCTGCAGACATGTCTATGATGTGCAGCTATGGGAATGTATTGATTTTGCAAGAGAAAATCATTAAGATTTTATGTAAATCTCTCTTGAACATTGTCGACCATTTTTCATTCAATTACAAATTTTAACAGTTATAAATCTGCAAATTAAGCTTTCAGGAATAACTCCCTGTAAAGTTAATTTGAATAATTTCGAGAGAAAAATTGTTCCGGGGCCGGGTATCGAACCCGGGACCTTTGGTTAAACGTACCAACGCTCTCCCACTGAGCTACCCGGGAACTCTACCCGACACCGATCCAATTTTTCCCTCTATATCCACAGACCTCAAAGTGGGCTGAAAGTTTAATTTGCATAATACACGTCACTGTACGTAACAGAAAACCACAATTTAAAGTCACACAGAGTTAGTGTGCACTCAAATGTTGGTTGTCAGCCCACTTTGAGGTCTGTGGATATAGAGGGAAAAATTGGATCGGTGTCGGGTAGAGTTCCCGGGTAGCTCAGTGAGAGAGCGTTGGTACGTTTAACCAAAAGGTCCCGGGTTCGATACCCGGAACCGGAACAATTTTTCCCTCGAAATTATTCAAATTAACTTTACAGGGAGTTATTCCTGAAAGCTTAATTTGCATAATACACGTCACTGTACGTAACAGAAAATCACAATTTAAAGTCACACAGAGTTAGTGTGCACTCAAATGTTGGTTGCTTGACGGTTGTCAGCCCACTTTGAGGTCTGCGGATATAGAGGGAAAAATTGGATCGGTGTCGGGTAGAGTTCCCGGGTAGCTCAGTGGGAGAGCGTTGGTACGTTTAACCAAAGGTCCCGGGTTCGATACCCAGCCCCGGAACAATTTTTCCCTCGAAATTATTCAGTTATAAATTTGTACGTATATGACTTGGTGCTTTATGTTCGACAAAATACCGACAATTACTCATAATAATTCATGATCATAAAATTGGAAATAGAGAACAAATCAATATCCCATATTCCAGATTAAAAAAAGACTAACATAATTTTGTTTTTTATCGTCGCCTGGCAACCTGAATTGTTGTCATTGTTGATTAGAGTTGTGGAGAATAAAGCTACAAAGACTATTGTTGACTAGATAGAAAACAAAAGTTGAATGAGATGTAGGCCTGTAAACAATTGAATGTTTTCAAATTTCAGTATCATAATGTAGAGTGCCATTTGAAATTTGAAAGTGAGTGGAGGGTGAAGGGGTGAAACCCAAAATACAATTAATACTGATTTTAAACTTCCCCCTCAATATCTGAATTGACGTGCTTTTTGTTTAAACTTAATTTAATTTTGAATATTAAACATTTAATCACAGAATTCTTACTTCTTCATGAGTTGAAAATATACATAATTTTTTTAAAACTGTATATTAATTCAAAATTACCAAAATAAGTTTATTCTATTTATCATATTTCAATTTTTCAATTGATTACATACAATTTAATTACGGTTGAATTTATGGTCTGTCACTATTTCTCTGTACATAGTGCGTGTGTTTTCCAACGAAACGGTCCGTGGTTCGATTCTTGCCGTGAGTGGAGTTTTATCTTCATTCTACTGGGCTTCGTACTTCACCCTTGTCTGCTTTCAGATATTGAAATAAAGAAAATCTCATCCAGAGAATTGGCGTCTGGAAAGGTTCCCAAATGAGAATAAAGTGTTTCGGAAAATATTTGGGGCTAAAAGGGATGAAGTTACAGGAGAATGGAGAAAGTTACACAACACGGAACTGCACGCATTATATTCTTCACCTGACATGATTAGGAACATTAAATCTAGACGTTTGAGATGGGCAGGGCATGTCGCACGTATGGACGAATCCAGAAATGCATATAGAGTGTTAGTTGGGAGGCCGGAGGGAAAAAGACCTTTAGGGAGGCCGAGACGTAGATGAGAAGGTAATATTAAAATGGGTTTGAGGGAGGTGTGATATGATGATAGAGACTGGATTAACCTTGCTCAGGACAGGGACCGATGGCGGGCTTGTGTGAGAGCGGCAATGAACCTCTGGGTTTTTTAAAAGCCAATTGTAAGCAAGAAAGTAAGTTTTAGTGATGGTGATGGTGGTGGAAGTACCGGTAATGTTGCGTTGGTGTGGGTGATGGAAATGTTGGTAGTTCTAATGTCAGTAGTTGTGGTAACTTCATTTGTCACTATTATTAATTTAATCGCGTTTATTCTTACAAAAGAACACTCATCGTATAACTTAGACAAATTCAGCCGTGCAATGTTGTGTTGTAGTAATGCAGATATATAGGCCTATATTTTTTTTCATAAGAGGAAGCTGTTTGAATAATTGAGTTAATAGTGTTCTAAACTGAATAATTTTAGTGCCGGAGTGATTGAATTGGTTGTAATTAATATAGGACGCTCTGTTGACTTACCACACTTCTGTAAAGAATGCTTCGAAATCTACATGTACTTTGTGTGTTCTGTTATAGTTTAAAGAAACAGCCAATTCAATTACAAATACTCATTAATTTGTCGCCTTTTAATAGTATGAATTATAAAGCAAAAGTGCTGTAGGTCTAATACAAAAAGCGATATTAAAGAGTTTGCATTTTCCACGCTCGTAGCGAGAGTTCGAATCCCTGCGCGTCCATGTTGAATTTGTGGTAGGCAAAGACGGTAGGTTTTCGCATAGCACTCTTGTTTCCAGTATTGGCATTCCACCATTGATTCATTAATGATCACAATTGGTGTGCTGTAGACCACTTTCCGTGTTGTAGAAATGGCAACGCTCTGCCACATACTGTCTACAAGTGCGGCGTGTTTCTCCTAGAGGGGGACACTAAGGTGAACGACGTAAGTCAAGTACCCGCCATTGGAGAAAAAGAATTTGTATGGAAATATACCTTTTCGCATCATCTCTGTTATTTAAGAAGCATCTGATTGTCCGTCCATCCCTGCACTGTCTAGCGATTTTTCTTAATTTGTTGAATTGATTTTTTAGTATTCAATTCATCCGCGAATGATACGTATGATATATAATTCTCATTCAATAAATGATAAATTTTAAAGAAAATAGTAAAAATCAGTTCTAATAATGATTTTACATAAGTTGAAGTGATAAATAAAAAGGAAAAGACAGTTTAAAGAGGTATTGTTTCACGTAAGTTAAATATTACAGTCTTGGAGGACACAGCAGTTCCAAGTTGTGTTTAGGAATAGGCCTACAGCACTTACTAATAATAATCGTTTCTTCAAATTAAACATAATTATATTATTAGCTTTCAAGTGAGTAAGACTGAAACTTGAGTCGCCTCGTTTCGGCAGCAATAATCCAGTAGCAATTAATTTATTAATTTCTTTTCAGAGTCCGCCGTTGTGGAGTACCGGTAACGGTTAGCATGCATGACCTTGAAACGAGCGTCCTCGGACTCAAATTCTGGTTGGAACAAGTTACTTGGTTGAGGTTTTTCCCTCCAACTCAACCCATTAAGAGCGGCGAATACTGGATGTATCATATAGATCATATATAATATTTATAACCTTTATAAATCAAACCTTATTGTAGTAAAAATAAAAGAAAAAAATAACTCATTGGAAGGAAATAAACTCAGGAGTCAGACAAGGTTGTGGCCTCTCTCCTTTGCTTTTTAACATTTATATGAATGCCATTGTGAAAGATTTTAGAGAAACAAAACACGAATATATCACTATTAACAGAAATTTGAAATTATATGTAATAACTTTTGCAGATGACCTTGTTTTACTAGCAACATCAGAAGATGATTTGCAATGGTCAGTACATTATTTAAATTTAATAGCTCAACAATATTCAATGGAAATATCCATTAACAGAACAAAAATAATGGCCTTTTGTGGTAAATACCCAATACCAAGCAAAATTTGTTTAAATAACACGATTTTGGAAATAGTTAATGAGTTTAATTATTTAGGATATAAACTTTCTTTTGTTGAAAATTTGGATTTATCAGAGGAAATTGTAAAATTCAACAAATCAATGGGCATCATTAATAGAGTTTTAAAACCTTCATTAGCACAAAAATCAAATCGTACTCGGTCTTTATCAAATAATAGCTCGACCAGTCCTATGTTATGGGAGTGAAGCGTGGACTATAAGGACAAAAGACTAACAGCTTGCGAGATGAGATTCATGCGCCGAACAGCTGGCTACACTAAATGGAATCGAAAGAAAAATGAAGAATCCTTCAAGAACTTAATGTGTCATCAATACTGAACTATATCTCCAGATATCAGTTAAACTGGAAGGAACACGTCTCAAGAATGGTTTCATCCAGGATCCCTAAGGCAATAATGAAGTATCGTCCAAAAGTGAAACGGTCACTTGGAGGACCTATGAAAAGATCGCAAGAAAATCGCTTTTTCAGGCCGTAACAGTTCTTTTGGGACAAGTATTAGACTGAGTGGTCTGTTACGGTCTTCTTTTCTGTCTTTGAGGTCTGCCAATAGATCTTTTTCCTCTCGGTCGATAATTTAAAATTGCCTTTGAAAATCTGTTCTTGCTTATTGTGTTGACGTGATTTTTCTAGTTTTCTTGATATTGCCAAATGTATTTCATCAGTGGTTCAGCCTTGATTTCTTTCATGATATCTTCATTCCACTTGTGGTCGAATTCAGTGTATCCCACAGTCCTCCTGAATCTTATCTCACATGCTGTGATTCTTCCCATGAGCTCTTAAGGTCCATGCCTCACTTCCATAAGAGAGAACTGGTCTTGCGAGAATATTATACAGGTGTAAACGGGTATATTTCTGAATAATTGCAGCCTTAAAAAATTATTGATAATGCTCATGGTTTTAGTGTACTTGTTGATTTTATGGGAGATATCCATTTCAGATTGAAGAGCTAGGTTGTAAAGTAGTGAATTCATTCACCCTTTTCAGTATTAATAATAACAATAATAGTAACAATAATAACAACAATAATAACCTCTTATGTTATTCGTTATCTCGTGAAACCAAATGCATTCGTGCGCCGTAGTTCACAGTAAGAACTTCATGGTGGAAGTAATTCTAATTTCTAATTGTTTCAATGCATATCATAAATTCCATTAGAATTGGAGGGGTTCCTTGTGGTACAAAATGTGCAAATATATGTTGAGTATTATTGCTCCAACCAAGTAACATAAAACTAATTCATAGTGGTAATGCTAGTGATAATGTTTATGTTTGCGTATTCTGCATTCCAAGTGTAGCGAGGAAGAGAAGCTTCTCAGTTCATTTTTTCCTTCCCCTCACGCGCAGGTAGCTTTCACGAGATATCGAATGGCCTATAATTACCTTACATACAAACTTTTATATGTTGACTTTGTTTTATGGCTTGGAGTCACAACCATTGAAATTTCAACGTGATAGTGACCAGATGGGGAGATATAAATTTTAATGGTGCCATATAGTCACCTCAAATATAGAATTAATTGTAGTATAACATGAAGTTTCAGAATGCCTCTTGAGTAAATTTAAGCATACGTAACATAGATAATAGCATATTCTAAGTTTCTTCATTGGCCAATAGGCGTGATATGAAGCTAGTTTATCTCTTCGCATTATTGACGTGCTTCTGTAATATCACAAGAATGGCTATAATAAAGGCGAAATACCCAACTAGAGAGAAAGTAAAAACATCCTGTATTATCCTTATCTTAGTGAAGAAGAAAGAAATGAGAATGTTTCTTATTTCAATAAAGAATTGTATGAAATACAACTATTAGTTGTAATAAGTGTGCAGACCACTGCGTGCATATGTGAAAGTACTTCACGAAAGAACCTTCGTTCGGCCATACGAAAACATTAACAGAAATAAGTTGTCCTCTCTTTCTTTATACAACAGAATACCCGGTCTATTAGCTTTAATAATCACATCTGTTCTGTTGGGCTTTTCGAATCATAAAACACTTTCATCAACAAAACAACACCTTACGATGAAAGATGTTGAGTATAGAAGATCCTTAAAAATTATGTTGATTTCGTTTAATTATTTAAGATAATTAAAAAACGTTTGAAATATCTTTATTGCAATTATTAAATGGCACGAGGGTATGCAGAGTTATGTACCATATAGATCGACCTACATCGACGAGACTGGAAAAAGGGGAAAGAGAGGGAAAGGCTGAGAGAGGGACGGAAGTAACATAACTACCCAGCCACGAGACACGTGGGAGCCATCTGGTGGCTTGGCTGACAACTAGAGGCGTCCATGTCCAATAGTCGCGACGTAAAGTGGACCTTCAGGGACGGTGCACAGTGCAATTTTCCCAATCTAGGTGGACAAAAATCAAATTTCGAATGGTTGAGTTCGGCATAGGTGAATATGAATTCACATCTTTACTAATAATAAATCTGTAGCCGAAATTTTTCTGGTAATTTTCGATTTTCCAAAAATAATTGGTCCTAACATATATAATTAACCACCCTGAAACCGAAAATAGCTTTTTTGAAATTTTTGTTTGTATGTCTGTCTGTCTGTCTGTATGTTTGTTACCTTTTCACGCGATATTGGCTGAACAGATTTCAATGAAAATTGGAATATAAATTAAGTTCGTTGTAACTTAGATTTTAGGCTATATGGCATTCAAAATACATTATTTAAAAGGGGAGTTATAAGGTGACCTGAATTAAATAAATCGAAATATCTCGCGTATTATTGATTTTTGTGAAAAATGTTACATAACAAAAGTTTCTTTAAAACTCATTTGCGATAAGATTTATTCTTTGAAAAATTTTGATAGGACTGATATTTAATGAGATAAATGAGTTTTAAAATTAAAATAACTGCCATCTAAGGGCGTGTAATGAAATAAACAAATGACTTGGTCTATAAGGGACCTTGGACAACAACAATCGAAAGCTATGAAACATAGCCTACAGAGAATGTTTCTGTGTTTGTATGAAGTAATATCGGAAGCTAAATTAACCGATTTGTATAATTAATTATTATTTCACCATTGGAAAGTGTAGTTTCTCTAGATGGACATAATACTATAATGTTATTACAGTAACTTCTGATATAATAATGTAATGTAATGTAATGTAATATAATATAATATATAATATAATATAATATAGTATAGTATAGTATAGCATAATATAATATAATATAATATAATATAATATAATATAATATAATATAATATAACATAATATAAAATAATATAAAATAATATAATATAACATAATATAACATAATATAATATAACATAATATAAAATAATATAATATAACATAATATAATATAACATAATATAATATAATATAATATAATATAATATAATATAATATAATATAATATAATATACAATACAATACAATATATTTAAGTTATTTGAAGGATTCAGAACCATAGTGGGCTAAGCGCCATTTATTGAATACGTAGAAAATAACAAGGGTTAAAATTAAGTTATTACCATAATTCAATGGAAACATATAGCAAGTAAAATAACGTACACACATTAAATCTAATTGATGTCAATGTTCATTAAACTATGGTTGCATGTAATAACAATTAAGAAACGTTAAAGGAATTGTCATTGCACAAAATGAGTGCTTTCTGGACCAAAATGATCGCATTTTAATTATTTAAATACAATTTAAATTATTATTATTATTATTATTATTATTATTATTATTATTATTATTATTATTATTAAATTAAGTAACATATTAAACGATTATTTATCCTTCTATCAAACACGAATGTTCCCTGGATCAAACGTCCTATTTTAATTATATAATTACTTTATATTTATTTCTAACAGGCGCAGCGGAGCGCACGGGTACGGCTAGTTATTTAATATTTGGAGAATATTGTGAGGAATAGTTTTTATTATTTTATCAGCAGCAAGCTATTTTTAGAAGGTTGAGTCCTTTCTAACACTTCTCGTTCCTGTTCAGTCGTAAACTTAAGAGGCTTACTATGTGGGTGAAAAAGAATCAATTGTTAGTAATTTATTGTGTTATGAGACATGGAACCTGTTCAGATAGGTACGTTCTTACTAATGTAACTTAAATTTCAAGTTTGTAAAGTATTTTTCTTCTTACAGTATGGTTTCAGAATCATATTAGCTTCCAGGTTAAAATGTTCATTTGCACAAATGTCCACAACAGAATGTCCATGCACTACAAAGTCAACAGTATAAAATGCTCACAGTAAAATGTCCAATATGAGAAAATGTCCACATAACAATAAAGTCCACTTTCAATTATGTATTATAAAAGTAATAACGCTGCTTTGGTTACTAGGCAAGAAAATGTCCACATAACAAAAAAAAGTACACTTTCAATTATGTATTATAACAGAAGTTCCAGCTGAACAACGACTTCATTCGTGATGTGTCCCTTGCCGCTATCAGAGGATCACTTACCATTTTAAAATACCATCTGTACTTTGTTTCCTAAAAAGGGATACTTTTCCTCGAATGTCTAATCTGTTTGTTTACTATGTTTAGGTCTGTTATATGCATGCTATTATCTTTCCTGTACTTAATTTTCCCTTTTGTTCGTTCCCCTCATTTCTCTTTTGTGGTCTGTTTTTGTTTTCACTCAATATGTTTATTATGCTTTGTCAAATGAGGCAGTCTCGTCATTGGGAAAGCTGAAAGAGTGTCTTTCAATGTGCTGCTTTGGTTACTAAGCAATAGCAAAATTCCAGTAAACTTTCAAGAATTTTTCAGTAAAATTTGTGGACAATTACTGCAAAAAAAAATGAATAACTTTGGACATTTTTCAGTAAAATTTGTGGACATTAAATATAAAAGTAAATTAATAACTTTGGACATTTTTCAATAAAATTCGTGGACATATAATGCAGTGACCGTTTTATTGTAGTGGATGTTTGATTTGTATGGACATTTATGTATTGTGGACATTTTAGCATAGCGGACGTTATTGCAGAAGGACATTAAACTGTAGACATTTCAACTCCGAATCAAATATTACAATATATATATATATATATATATATATATATATATATATATATATATATATATATATATCCAAATATAACGTGAGTTTTAGTATAGCCGGTCATCTCCGGTTACAACAATCTTTTACCATTTAATACAGCACCAATTAGTGCGTTCAATCCTTGTTTTAAAGTTTGCGCGTTCGCGTGCATTTATCTGTAATTAATGTTCGGTAATGGGGCATACGGTAACACGGCGGCATCTGTTGTTCCATGTTTGGCTGAACAGCAGAAAAGAATCATGGTGTGAGGAAGTTTTAATCACTATGTGAGTGTTTTACGCCTGCAAAATTATTCACATGACACATTTTTACCTAACCTAAACAAACGCACCGTGGATGAGAACGAAAATCTAGTAGCTGGACAAAATTAATAACTTCTCTGCATTCTAACGGGTTGTTATGAAACTTTGCACAGACCTTACAGGTGGCACATATTTTTTGTGTACAAACTCCGATTACGGTTGTGTAAGAGGAACTACCGCTTTATAGCGGGTGCATTTAGACAAAATTAATAACTTCTCTCCTATACAACATATATTTATGAAACTTTATGCAGGAGTTACTATGATGATAGAGAATGGAGTAATCTTGCTCAGGATAGGGACCAATGGCGGGCTTATGTGAGGGCGGCAATGAACCTCCGGGTTCCTTAAAAGCCAGTAAGTAAGTAAGTATGCAGGAGTTACACATAACATACATTTTTGTGTACAACCTCTCATTACGTTGTATAAGAGAAATTGTCCCTTCATTGGAGGTACATTTAGACAAAACATAATCAGAGTTTCTACAAAAAAAAAAAATGTATATCGTCTTTGTTCCGGCAATAACTCCTATGTGACATATTATTAATTTTCAGATTTTTGCTGTATTAAATAACTTAAATAGTGATACAGCAAATAATGAAATCTCCTATATGGAGTTATATTTCTTTCTTTCGAAAATGTAAGAATTCACGATCTCCTATGCACTACTGCCATAGAAGAATAAATGTGTTTTTTTTTCCTACTGAAGAATTTCATATTTTCCACATAGGAGTTATTGCAGGAACAACGACAATATGCTACCTGTAACTCCTATACATATACCAAGAGCATCTCAAAAATATTTTATAATAAAATAGAATAAAAAATTACGTTCTAAAAGTAAATATATATATATATAATATATATAATATAATATAATAAATTTTATTTCTTTGTTGAAATTCAAATATTCGAACACCACCTTACTACAATAAGCATCTCGAAAAAAAAAGGCTCCATTAATAATTATTTCTAACAAAACCACTTTTAGGAAAACCCTACCTCAGAAAAATAAAAGATAAAAAATAGGGAAAATACGTAATGATAATATAAATAATAATAATATAAATGCTTATAAATAACATAAAATAAAATAATATGGAAGCAGATAATCTTACAAATGAAGGAAATTAAACTACAGGTTGAATTTTAAATCCTGAAATTTTCATGACACAATCAAGAGCGGTAAGATCACCCCACATGAATAATATGAATTATATATTAGAATAGATTAATTATTTCTGTTATTCTTAATTCAAACTGTTAGTATACATATAACGGACAAATATATGGAATTTTAAAAAGAAATATAATTTATATATAGAAAATGTCACAAGAGAATGGCAGCATACTTTAAATAAGGATTTTACTATAAATAGCACCCCTTTGAACACACCATTACTTGCGGATGATCAGGTGGTACTGGCCAAAACGGAGGGTGATTTACAAAGAGCCGTATTTTCACGGAGTAATGTTGGAAAGAAATATAACCTAAAGATGTCCATAAACAGAACAAAAATTTTGGCATTTCAAGGGAAATATCCCATCAGAACGAAGACTGTAATAGATAATAAGATACTGGAACAAACTAACTCCTTCAAGTGATGCAGAGAATAAAATTCTGAAGTTCCAAAAGATGATAGGAACAATTAAACGCACATTACGTAAAAAGGATAGAGTGGACACGATATTAAAATTTTATAAAACTTTAGCTGTACCAATTTTGTTGCATGGAGCGGGAACGTGGACCCTCACTAAAAGACAGGAAAGAAGACTAGAAGCCGCTGAGATGCATATCCTTAGACCTTTAACAGGACACACACTATTAGATCATATTCGAAATGAAGATATCCGTAAACAATTAAACGTTGAATGCATAACAGACAAAATCAAGAATTATAGATTGAATTGGTTAAGACACGTTGAAGGAATGGACGACGGACGACTACCAATAAGAATGTGAACATACAAACCAGTAGGACGAAGAACACCTGGAAGACCAAGAAAACGATGGAGAGACCAGATAAGTCCTGGAGACGGAACGGGTCATTAGACCCAAACCTTGAAGTTTATGATGATGGTGAAATATGGAGAAAAATGAAAATAATATTGAAATATCAGCAGAGGGGTAATCCTAATATTACTCTTGGTAGCAGGAGGGTTAATATAAATTGTAACATGATAAAGAGCCATTGGTGTAGTTCAGGCTACAGCACGTTTTGCCTGCTGATCCAGAGATGCCCTCGGGAGGGGGTTCAAATCCCGCTTGGGCTGATGACCTGGTTGGGTTTTTTTCCATGGTATTACCCAAACGTAAGGCGAATGTGAGGTAAGCTATGGCGAATCCTACGCCTCATCTCGCCAAATACCACCTCGCTATCACCAATCCCATGAAAGCTAAATAATCCAGTAGTTGATACAGCGTCGTTTAATAACTAAGTAAAAAAAGGACATAGGCCTAATAAAGGAATTGAATTGCTGTGAAATGAATAAAACGAAATGGAGAAAGTAGGTGTGTCAGCTTCGTGGCAGTTTTAGTGTGCTGGGTTGTGTTTTTAGTTACTGAAGAGAAGGCCTCATGGCCTTAACTCTGCCAGTACAAATAAATATTTTAAATAAATATTATTTCCACTTGTACAGGTATTCTCTAAATATAAATTTTGCACATTCTTTGCTTCTACTATTTTAATCAAATGCCGTATTACGATTACAGCTAGACGAATAGAACGTCGGATACCCTCGCCAAAACTAGCATTCCAGTTCAGGCGAATCAAAATGAATTTATGGTGGACAAAGACGTTGTTGAGGAGGCTGGCTCTCTGAGAGTAATTTCATTCTCCCCGTCACCATCCTACCAATTATACGTAGCATAATGACTGCATTATCACCGCCCTAGGAGGAATCGTCCTGCCTTGTCAACCCTCGACACATAATGGGGATTCACATGTGACCGCCGTAGTGATGGGCGGCTTACCTCGGAATTCTCTATGCATTCTAAATGAACGATGTTCTTCGTGTCTCATGCTCTTTCGAGGTGTTACAAGCGCGTGTATCACGTGCCGCTGTTCTTCTTTAACTCTTGTTAAGCCCACGTGCATATAATATTATACTCAATGAATTGTTTATCCTTCTTAAGTATCGCTGATTTAATTCCTGACATTATTACTAATTTATAATAATAATAATAATAATAATAATAATAATAATAATAATAATAATAATAATAATAATAATTTATTTTAGCTGGCAGAGTTAAGGCCGTAAGGTCTTCTCTTCCACTCAACCAGCAAAAAGTGTATATACATATGCATGAACTTACAAAGAATTCAGCAATTTGATTTAGATGAGAGTTACATGTATACAAGAGTTATTTACGAATTAAACAACAAAATACTATGAACTATTAATTAAACACTGAAATAAACTGTGTAGCAGAATTAAACTAAAATACATAGAATGTTAATATATTTCAAATAATATTAGATAATAGAAAGAGATTATGACACAATTTTGAAAATACAGCACAATCAGGATGATGTCTAAAGAAAAAAGTAACAATGTAGTCAGTGATAGTTTAAATCAGTATGATTGGAGTGAAATGCTAATAAGGTTATCTATTAAGCTGTTCTTAAAGGTGTTTGTTGTCTTGCAGCCCCTAATACTTTGTGACAAGGAATTCCATTGACGCGAGGTGGATATTGTAAAAGATGATGAATAACAAGATGTTCTATGAAGAGGTATACTTAGCGTGCCACAGATAAATGCTCTGGTATTTACGTCGTGGTTAGAGTATAGATAAGGGAAACAGACGAAAGGTAATTTGGTGTTGAGGTGTGCAGAATTCGAAAGAGTAAAGACAAAGAGTGTAAAGTTCTACGTTCTTTAAGTCGGAGCCACGAGAGACTTGCGAGAGACTTATATTGCTTTGTTTAACTTATCCACAAATTTATTCACTTAAATCAGTGGTGACCAAAACTCGAGCTGCAGTGATTACATGCAACAGACAGCCTATGAAGTAAGGAGACGGAGGAAAGGTACTTGGCATGAAAACTACAACCAGTGGTGGTTCCTGTACTATCATCTTGATCAATCCCGCGGATAAAGATTTCAAGCTATGCTGTATCAGTAATGTTACTGCTGTCATCAAGAGTCAGTAATATACGATTTTTCTTGCTTCTTTTTTAACCCTTCTCTTGAATATAATCAGGAATTTTCTAAATTCTTTTCTCGGTACTTGGTCGAAAAATTCGTAGTTTTTTTTAATTAAAAACTTGTGAACAAGTTATTTAAGCTATTGTAATCATTACTCTTTTGAGAAATTCTGTTCTATTAAAAGGCTTTAGAGCACGAGATATTTCAAACCCCATTACGTAGTTGACTTCCTCACATTTACTTATCTCATCTTTCTCTTCCTGCCTATGATTTAAAGACATGTCAGTTCCTGGCGTTTACCAGTATAATACATATTGAATCAGTTTTCTACAATATTATTATTAAATAAATAACTAATAAATAGATACCCTCATCTAAAGATTAAGAAGATTAAAACTGAGATAAACCCTAATAATTTTATCTTTCTAGGAAGAAGATCTAAAAATATTAATATTCATGCACATACAAAAGAATTATGGAAACATACTTAGTGATCAGTAATAATAATAATAATAATAATAATAATAATAATAATAATTTATTATTATTATTCAGAGTGGCAATGTTTCTATATACTCCTAATTGAATCGTTGAGCAAAGTAAGCATTACATTTTGTCCGACAGAGCAACAAAAAAGTTCTCCTTCTCATTCTTTACGAAACCACCTCTTACTGCTTGTAGAAACAGAGTTTGTAGAGCGATATAATACCGCCACTGCTTGCCTTCAGTACATGAATGAAACACAGAGCAATGTACAGGAAACTCTTCGTACTCGTTTGTATGTTTATTACACGATGTAATCACTACACCTGCTTTGGTCACCGCTGACTTAAATTCTTCAATGCGAGGTGATAGTAGGAGGAAGAAGAATAAAGTGCATAAGCTTTGCTTATGGCGTTGTTAGTATGTAGAAGAGGAGAGGATACTAAGGGATATGCTACTGGAGCTAAATTACAGTCGTGAGCAGTGTGGGATGAAGATCATTCTATCGCTTCGTGCGAATTCTAAATGAGACACCACCATCTCCCAGTATTTCCTATTTTCTTCCTTTCTCTTAATTTATGCATATGATCCATATATCTTAATGTCGTCTATCATCTCATATCTTCTTCAACACCGAACTCTTCTTCCGTTCACCATTACATCCAGTGCATCCTTCAGTAGGCAGTATCTTCTAAGCCAGTGAACCAGCTCTTCGTGATCAGTTTCAGCATTATTCTTTCTTCACCCACCCATTTCAACACAGCTTCGTTTCTTATTCTGCCTGTCCATTTCACACGCTCCATCCTTCTCCATATCCACATTTCAAATTATTATATTCGCTTCTCTTCACTTCGTCGTAATGTCCATGTTTCTGCCACATACAATGCTACACTCCATCCAAAACACTTCACTAATATCTTCCTAAGTTTTTTTTTTTTCCAGAGGCCGACAGAAGATGCTCCTTTTTCTATTAAAAGCTTTCTTTGCCATTGCTATTCTCCTTTTGGCTTCCTGGCAGCAGCTCATGTTACTGCTTATAGTACACCTCAAGTATTTGAAGCTGTCCACTTGCTCTACTGCCTCATTTAGAATTCGCAAGTTTACTTTCTTTACTTTTCTTCTTATGACCATGGTCTTCTTCTTATTTGCATTTGTCTTCATTCCATACTGCTCACGGCTGTCATTTAGCTCCAGTAGCATATCCTTTAGTATTATCTACTCTTCTGCTAACAACGCCATATCATCAGCAAATCTTACGCTCTTTATGTTTCTTCCTCCTACTATCACTCCTCCCATGTTCTGAAAACAGTTCTTCACTAGATCCTCCAAGTAGATGTTGAACAGGATAGGTGATAAAAGACATCCTTGACGTATACTGCATTTTATTTCATGGAGTGCAATTTCATAGAAAGGACTTTGCCGACAGACCTACTGCCCCCTACTAATTGGTTGTCATAAATAAATGTCTTCCTTACTGTGACGGAAATCTTGTCTTCTCCTGTCAGTAACCAATCACAACCCTCGTTCAGAAGAATTGACAGGCTCCCGTCAAATCCACGTGGAGGCAGAGTTGCCGCATCTTTTCCGAATTCCAAGAATCCTGTCAGACTCACTGTCTCATTTCGAGGGTCACCAGGACTGTGGCAACTGTACAATTTTGGGAGGAGGGGACAGGATGGAATTGTCAGAGGTGATTATGTAGGAAGTCATAAATCTGTAAGTGGGTGTTCAAAGGAGCCACCGAACTGCACTCCTTGAAATAAAATGGAGTATACTCCTCTTCCTATTTCGCTTCCTTCTGACATTTCTTCTCCTATCCTGACTTTGACTCGTTGTTTCATAAAACAGTTCGTGCCATGTTTGCGGTTTTTCTTGGGAAAGGTAAATGCGGTAGCTTCCCGTTGCTTTCAGTGCTATCCAATATTTACGTGGACATTTATTTTATAATTGTATTCTGATTGCAGATTACAGGTTTCAAACTCTAGATTGAAATGAAATGATTTTAAGAAATCTGATATTACTTATGCAATTCACAATTATTATAATAATTTATTATTAATATTGTTTCTTAGTCGACTGTCCAAAGACAGGTTTGAATCTAATAAGTGACACCAATAAGTTATCATTTATGAAGCAACTAGGTCAGGAGATAATGGAGTAGGAACCAGTTCCTTTCTTCCTCTATTACATTCTTCGCTGATTAGAAACATATTACACTAATCACACTTCAGATTTGTACAAGCATTGTTCTTTCTCCGACACTTGTCATCAAAGGAGATGTATTGCCTGATAATAGACATATTTACCAACCAAAACGTCAATCAGAGGTAATATCACTGTTCTAATTGTCTCATAAATTTGATACATAATATATAGTAATTCCTAATGGCTTTAAGTCTGATTAGTGTAATATGTTATAGTCAGCGTTGTATGTAACAGAGAGGGAAGGGAACTGGCCATCCTACACAATTATCTTTTCTTCTTTACTTGTTTATTTAACGACGCTGTATCAACTATATGGTTATTTAGCGTCGATAGAATTAATGATAGCGAGATGATATTTGACGAAATGAGGCCGTGGATTCGCCACATATTACCCGACATTCGCATTATTATAGCGGAAAACCTCGGAAAAACCTCAACCAGGTAATTAACTCAAGCGGGAATCGAACCCACAGGCAAACACGCTGCCGTTTGAGCTACACCGGAGGCTACCCAATTATCTCCTGGCTTGGTTGCCTCATGAGTGATGCGTTATTGATATCACTTATTAATCTGTCTTAAGACATTTAAAAGTCATATTGAGGTTAATATTTCAGATACATTCAAAGTATATAAGTTATAATAAAGAGAAGTTGTTGACTGAAATTAAAAACAATTCTTTAGGCCTATTATATTTATACTGTATTAAGACAGTTGACTAAACAAAACTAGTGGCCTACTGAAGCAATGTTGCTTGTTGATTTCCGACATATAGTAATAATAATAATAGTAATAATAATAATAATAATAATAATAATAATAATAATCGGAAATTTTACTTGAAGCAAGTAAAGCGATCGGTTTGGAAGTAAATCCCGAAAAGACAAAGTATATGATTATGTCTCGTGACGGGAATATTGTACGAAATGGAAATATAAATATTGGAGATTTATCCTTCGAAGAGGTGGAAAAATTCAAATATCTTGGAGCAACAGTAACAAATATAAATGACACTCGGGAGGAAATTAAACGCAGAATAAATATGGGAAATGCGTGTTATTATTCGGTTGAGAAGTTCTTATCATCCAGTCTGCTGTCCAAAAATCTGAAAGTTAGAATTTATAAAACAGTTATATTACCGGTTCTTCTATATGGCTGTGAAACTTAGACTCTCACTCTGAGAGAGGAACATAGGTTAAGGGTGTTTGAGAATAAGGTGCTTAGGAAAATATTTGGGGCTAAGCGGGATGAAGTTACAGGAGAATGGAGAAAGTTACACAACACAGAACTGCACGCATTGTATTCTTCGCCTGACATAATTAGGAACTTGAAATCCAGACGTTTGAGATGGGCAGGGCATGTAGCACGTATGGTCGAATCCAGAAATGCATATAGAGTGTTAGTTGGGAGACCGGAGGGAAAAAGACCTTTAGGGAGGCCGAGACGTAGATGGTAGGATAATATTAAAATGGATTTGAGGGAGGTGGGATATGATGATAGAGACTGGCTTAATCTTGCACAGGATAGGGAGCTATGGCGGGCTTATGTGAGGGCGGCAATGAACCTTCGGGTTCCTTAAAAGCCATTTGTAAGTAAGTAAATAATAATAATAGGAAACATGTAAAGTTATTTATGTAACTGTGTGTGCAAACGTGAATATTGTTATATCTACTGAAAAGACTAAAATTATGGAAGCGAACGGATCTAACAATGTAAATTGAAGGTAACATAAATGTAAAAGCTGCAATATGTCATCTGTGCGCAACGTGCAGAACTTGAATGATGCAACTGAAGTCGGTAGCCATTGGATATACATACACACATCAATAACAATCCTTTCCAAAAGAACTGCTAATATATAGGTACAAATCAGTTAGCCAGGACCACAAAAACACCAAACATGTAAAGATGGCTTATTCTGGCAAATTCGAGTAACGAGGATTTCACAAGATCTTAGAGGATAGAAGACTTATATGTGAATTGAGGGGCTCAGAACAAAAAGCAGGTAAGTGACAGAAACCTAGTTTTGAGGAAATTACAGTTAAAGTTCTACATGCAATGAAATATTATACACTAGTTTGTTGAAATGATGCCCATATAGGAGTACTGCACAGTGTGATCTATTACCTGATTTTATCCCAAAGAAACATCCTTTTGGGCTATCACAACACGCACTTATCTAATTTTTTTTAATAATGTCACTTACCTGCTTTTTGTTCTAAGCCTCTCAATTGAGACTAACCGAAAACTTTCGAAGATTATAAAATAATAATAATAATAATAATAATAATAATAATAATAATAATAATAATAATAATAATAATAATAATAATAATAATAGGCTACCAAAGAAGATAATGAATTATCGCCCGATCGGGAAAAGGGATCTGGGTAGACCTCGCAAGAGGTGGCTGGACGATAGAGACCGGAACAGGTGATATCACCTAAACCTTGAAGGGAGAAGAAGAAGAAGAAGAAGAAGAAGAATAGAAAAAATTGGATAATGCTGGGTTTGCAGTGAATGACCTGTCCATGGACAGAACACTAATGTATGTATGTAAAATTAAAATTAAAATTATGGTGTATTTAACGACACTCGCAACTGCAGAGGTTATAACAGCATTGCCGGTGTGCCGGAATTTTGTCCCGCAGGAGTTCTTTTACATGCCATTAAGTCTACTGACATGAGGCTGTCGCATTTCAACACACTTAAATGCCATCAACCTGAGCCGGGTAGAACCCGCAACCTCGAGCAGAGAAGGTCAGCGCTATACCAATTACGCTACCGAGGCCGACGGTATGTATGTATGCGAAATAATTCTGGTTTGTCTCTGAAATGTCGTGTAGAAAAGGTTAATGAAATTGTTTGATCATAAGATATAAGTCGTGAGTTGCCAAGTTGGTGAATCTGCCCCACTAAGGATGTGAATAGAACTGGAAAGTTAATACCTCTGCTTATCGTGACAATAACAATCTTCTTAAAAGTCTGTGACAATGAATCTGAAACTTGGTTGGAGGAACTCAGCGAGTCAATTGCTGAGTTGATGTTACAAAGTTTCCGAGTTGCATACGACCCGACCCGCAGTATACATCACGGTGATCTAGTAGTTGCCTGCTTCCTTGTGAACTTAAATACCAATGGTTCATATCCTGCAAAAGATGACGACTTTTCGGTGAACAAATCCTAATTTCATGAGATGAGGCGTTAATCCATTAGTATCATGCAGTAGATTACAATGTCCCTCCTTTCTTGATCTTCACATCGAGGACATGCCGTTATATTAAGCTGGGTCCACACTATATAACAAAACAAGTTATATAACATACTTTGTATGCAACATGTTTCTTTAACTTGCTATATGTTATACTTGTGTTGGTATCAAAATAACATTCTTGTAACAAATTATATAACACGATAAATGAAATAAATGTCACGTTTGAAAATGGCGTCGAGGGCATCCTATTCTACTGTTAATAGTGACGGTGGAAAATGAAGTAGTATACATACCTCACAAGTTTTCATGTCCCTCGGCGACGTTGAAGGCGTAGCGTTACAATGAACAACCATGTACAGTAGTGGCAAAAAAAAAAAAAAAACCGGACCGACGGCATAATCAAAGTCCCCGAAATGACCCATGTTGTAATTTCGACTGCTGACGTAGCCCATTTCGAAAGCCATTAGAAAATATGATGGTAAAATTCATGTTCTGGAAATAATAAGTTATTTAAGTAGTAAAATATCGCTGCAATCGAAAAGTACTGGGAATAAATTTGAATAAGGAACAAAAAGAAAGTTTCCTTCCCAAGCAGGATTCGAACCACGAAAGTCTTAGTTACCAGTCTATCGTGCTGTCACTGTGAACACGGCTCTGAAATCAGCTACAAGGGTCGGTCCGGGTTTGTTTTTTTTTTTTTTTTTTTTTTTTTTTTTTTTTTTTTTTTTTTTTTTGCCACTACTGTACATACTTGCAGCTAGTTCGAAAAAACTTTTCACTGTGATGGCCTGATTCGTTTCGTAGGTATAGACGGAAGAATACTGTACCTCTGATCACGAACCGGATTGTACACTAACGCATAGGTAAACAAAACTCAACGCGCTACCTCACTCCATCTGTACTCCGTTGCACTGTAACTTTACTACATTCTTAAGTTGTCTCGGATCCTAAGCCTGTTTATAATAATTGTTCTTATTTTTATACAGGTTGAGGGTAAGACTTTAACTCAGCCGGTAAAAATAAATCAGTCAATTAAATGAATAAATAATTTAAATTGTAGGAAAGATCATCGTAGTGTCATTTTTATCACTAGAATGTATTGTGAATACTCTGTGAATCATGAATAGAACGTCAGCTCCACACAAACAAGATGCAAATGTTCTCTAATACAGTAAAATTTAGTTAATCCGACTAACTGGGGGGGGGTAAGTTGACCGGTTTAAGGAAAGTCCGGATTAACTGAAATGACGTAAAAGAACAATAGAAGATGCATTAAAACTTCGTTTATAGCAAGAAAACACGTTTATTATGGTGTAATTAAAGGACGGAGGTCTAAATACACTCTACCATAAGCCTACAGATAATGTTTGTTTGTATAGTTTAGTTACTTTAATGCAAACTTGATGGATTTTCTTTATTTTTAATACTATAGGTGTAATATTGTAGTTATTGTAAAACCATAGTTCTAATGTATAAAATTAACTCTTAAAATAAAGTTGGTTAATTTTTCTAAACTCATCGTATTTTTTTGTCTGTCCGGATTAAGTGAAGTCCGGCTTTTCGAGACCGGGATTAATGAGGTTTTACGTACCTGCTATTAAAATACAAAGGCTAATTGGGATTTTTCGCTCTCAGATCGGATCAAAAATCCTTATAGAACTGATATTTAAACCTTGCGGTGAATTTCGGTGAAGTCCGGAGGGCCTAATTAGTCAAATCCACTCTCCTCACATCCACGCTTGGGCCCCCTGGGATCTTTTCAAGATGCGAAAGAGAGAGTGGTGTGCGGAAAGCAACGGGAAGCTACTGCATTTATCTTTCCCAAGAAAAACTGCAAACATGGCATGATAAGTCTTTCCGCGGTAAAAGATTAAAAGACTTTTGACAGAATGGATTGGAATAAACTGATGGAGATCCTAAAGAAAATTGGTGCCGATTGGAAAGAGACAAGATTGTTCAGTAATCTTTATATGAAACAACGAGTCAGAAGGAGGTTAAATTTGGAGAGGAGTACGTCAAGGATGGCCTTTATCACCTACCCTGTTGAAAATATACTTGGGAGATTTAGTAAAAAACTGTTTTCATGAACATCGGAGGAGTTATAGTCTAAGGAAGAAGAATAAAGTGCATAAGATTTGCTGATGATATAGCGTTGTTAGAGAAGAGGAGATGATACTAAAGGATATGCTACTGGAGCTAAATGACAGCTGTGAGCAGTATGGGATGAAGGTAAATGCAAATAAGACGAAGAGCATGGTCATGGGAAGAAAAATACAGAAGATAAACTTGCGAATTCTAAATGAGGCAGTAGAGCAAGTGCACAGCTTCAAATACTTGCGGTGTACTATAAGCAGTAACATGAGCTGCTGCCAAGAAGTCAAAAGGAGGATAGCAATGTCCAAGAAAGCTTTCAATAGAAAAAGGATCATTTTCTGCGGACCTCTGGAAAAAGAACTAAGAAATAGACTAGTGAAGTGCTTTGTATGGAATGTGGCATTGTATAAGGCAGAAACACGGACATTACGACGAAGTGAAGAGAAGCGAATAGAAGCATTTGAAATGTAGATATGGAGAAGAATGAAACGTGTGAAGTGGACAGACGGAATAAGAAATGAAGCTATGTTGGAAAGAGTGGGTGAAGAAAGAATGTTGCTGAAGCTGATCAAGAACAGGAAAAGGAAATGGTTGGGTCACTGGCTGAGAAGAAACTAACTACTGAAGGATGAACTGGAAGTAATGGTGAACGGGAGAAGAGTTCGGGGTAGAAGATATCAGATCATAGACGAATTAAGGTATATGGATCATATGAGGAAACGAAGAGGAAGACAGAAAATAGGAACGATTGGAGAAAGCTGGGTTTGCAGTGAAAGACCTGCCCTTGGGCAGAACACTAAATGAATGAAATATTAACTTACTCTGGTTTTTCGAACTAAACAGAGGTTAAAATCAATTATATTGAGAAACAAATTTATTAAAGTTTATAATCAACTTGGCTTGAAAGCAGGATTACTTGCTCTAATGTTTGGTCGGTCTTCAAAATGAAGCACTTGACATCTGAGTTCCTTTAAAGTGTTCTCGGCTCAGTTGGTTATCCATTTTTAATTTGTTTACTATGTGCAAGTATACGCACGGGATTTTACATGACATGCTTTCCTCTTTCGGCCGGATAGCTCACTTCCTGAA
Organism: Periplaneta americana; assembly: GCF_040183065.1. Taxonomy (NCBI): domain Eukaryota; kingdom Metazoa; phylum Arthropoda; class Insecta; order Blattodea; family Blattidae; genus Periplaneta; species Periplaneta americana. The sequence goes on from NC_091124.1 coordinate 164,394,267, forward strand.
CAGATCGTGGGTCCACTCAGACTTCTGTCAAATTGAGTATTGGATCTCTTTCGGAAGAAAAAGTAGATCGAAGCTAAGAGTTAAGAAAGGCTTAATAACTTATTCGGAATTGTTCACTTATCTTTAAATTATCTTTATTTCTAAATAAAGGAATCCTGTACATGAGGTAGATCTAAAGCTGGGTCCACACTATATAAAAAAACACGTTATATAACAAAGTTACATATCTTGGTGTAGAAACGGGAAGAAAATTTTATATAACATGAGTTTTTTTTGTGTTATATAGCGAGTTATATGTTATACATTGGGGGTCGGTAAAGATCAAAGGATGTTATAAAACATCGTTATATAACATGTTTGCGCAGCATGTAACTTCTTGTAAAACACACCCGCTACATAAAACGATACGAGCTGAGTCTGGCTGGAATCATCACGTCATGCGTTTTGCAAACTGCGTAGGAATCTCCACTTGGAAGAAATCTTAAAGTAACGGTTTCTTTCGCCAGTATTGCATCTCGAAATGGAGTGTCTTTCTTACGTACGTATCTTATGTCCGATTACGTTTATAAGGTATTCAAAATCAGAACTGGTCATTATGGCAAAGTTTTTGAAACTACCATCATATCCAAGTTCTCCTGCCAAGGAATCACTATCATCTCTCTTAAGGTCTGCTAAAAGGCTACGTACTTCTACTGTATTGTTTTCTAGCTTGTAATGATGGTCGCACCATCATAAAAAAGATATGTTTTGATACATTTAATTCTAAGAGTTAAACAATTACAATTTAGTGTTAAATAAGATAATTTGGACCAAAGGAATGATTAACACAATGAAAGAAAAGTCGTATTCTACAAAAGTAATACGTATTTGAAGAAAGATCGTATTATAGAGACGAAAGACAGATTTTTTACTATCGACTTTGACAGTCCCTTTACACTATGTACACTAGACTACGCTATTTTTACTATTTCCACTATTATGAAGGATGTAGGCTTGCATTGAACGAACATATTTACACTATTATAACACTATTTACAAAATAAGTAGACTATAGTACTTCTAAATAAAATAACTTGCATTACAATACACAACACTGTACATAAAAGTGTAAATAATGTGTGAGCAATGTAGGCCTACATTCTTTATGAGAGTTTAAACAGTAAAATTAGCGTATTCTAATGTATATACATAGTGTAAATAATTTAAATTGTAAATATCAGTGTAACTGTTAAAGTGATCCATATTTTTTTGTTCTGGTCAACTTGACCAGACAGAAGTAACGTGAGCAGCCAGTCAAGTACTTCGCTTGTATATGCAAGCGCGTCGTCCACTTTTTACAGCAGTAATACTTAACCTTGTAGCTTCGTGGTACAGAGTACGGTTCCTAGTTATGACCAAATGAAAGCTCGTCTTTACTTGCACTTCAAAGCCAGAACTTTCAGCCCATACAAAGTCAAAGAGTTAAGATACATACATACATACATACATACATACATACATACATACATACATACATACATAGGGGAGAGTCGGGTAGTATCGGACATCGGGTAATATCGGACAGTGAGTTTCTTTCACCTACCACACGATGATAGTACCTGATTGCCATGGTGACGTTTCTGTGATGTCGCATAGAGAAACGTAACCATGTCATTCAGGTACTACCATATTGTGGTAGATGAAAGAAACGCACTGTCCGATACTACCCGATGTCCGATACTACCCGACTCTCCCCTACATACATACATACATACATACATACATACATACATACATACATGTTGATTTCTGTTTTTACTCTAGATTAAAATCCCAAGTTTCTTGTTTATGTTAGTTAATTAGGATACAATTAATTATACTTAATCACTCATTTAAAGTTTGTGTGACTGCAGCCTGTGTATATTTTTGTGTGACTACTTTGTTTATAGTTTTTCCCCCCCTTTTTATTTCTGTTATTGTATTTGTATTTCTGGTGATGTGGAAGAGAAGGCCTGATGGCCTTAACTACACCAGAATAGATAGATAGATAGATAGATAGATAGATAGATAGATAGATAGATAGATAGATAGATAGATAGATAGATAGATAGATAGATAGATAGATAGATAGATAGATAGATAGATAGATAGATAGATAGATAGATAGATAGATAGATAGATAGATAGATAGATAGATAGATAGATAGATAGATAGATAGATAGATAGATAGATAGATAGATAGATAGATAGATAGATAGATAGATAGATAGATAGATAGATAGATAGATAGATAGATAGATAGATAGATAGATAGATAGATAGATAGATAGATAGATAGATAGATAGATAGATAGATAGATAGATAAATAACTAAATAGATAAATAACTAAATAGATAGATAGATAAATAGATAAATAGATAGATAAATAAATAGATAAAGAAAGAAAGAAAGAAAGAAAGAAAGAAATAAGTAAATAAATAAATAAACAAACGAACAAACAAACACACATACATGTACAAATTTTAGTAATCCGTAAGGAATAATGTTTTAATATAATTAATGCACTTACGTGCCTTTTTGTTTAAAAATATTGTATTATATAGCTCATTGTATTCATTCTAAATAATATTGTTTTAAGAAAGATTCAAGCATGCAATATTACAACAAATGTAATGGGACATGCTGTTAAATAAATGAATTAAATAAAAATAATACATAGTCTACATACATACATAAGTTACATACATACATACATACATACATACATACATACATACATACATACATACATACACACATGTTCAATCTCTCTTGTTTTTCATTCACTCTTGACGCGTGATGTTGGTCCTGAGGGCGACAGGTCTGTCCCTGTCAATCAAACTCACACTGAAGCCCCGTCGCGTCATCTATTAGATATCTCCAGAGTGCGGCGCGAAGCGTCCTGTGAAACCCTTCAAGTTGCGCCCTCATGTCCACTGGATTGCGAGGCACTGACAACTATACTATAATACAACTAGCGCGACAATGCGTTGCGCACTGCGGGGTCCTAACTTATAGTTAAGTTCTACTAGCTTGAAATGCAATAAAATTAATTGTGTAGGACTCACGTCAGAGCATTTGTCCGTTAATTAATGAGACTGCTTCGTCATGCTAACCATACACTGAAGAGAGAACCACAATGTAAGAGTCTAGTTTTGCACTGAACTTTCCATGGAATAAATGCTTAAGAGACGAAATCCGGAGAGAAGGCCAAACAGAAGAATAAATGGGAATGACTATAATATTTGGAAGTTAAAATCATAGATTTCATTCCCCAGACTTCATAGTCATCATATTCTTTATGCAGATCTTCCAAAGCATACTGAATTTCCTCAATGAAACTGAGTTCATCTAATTGGTTACACGGCACTGGTTCTTATTGATCTCGCTTAAATTGATCCCTGTCAGGATTACAGCAGGCTAAGTTATATGCAACGCGTCACGGTATGTTCCAACAAAATCGAAACCGCGATAACATTCAGTCCGGTGCTATTTTTATCTCCAGCCGTTAAAAAGAGAGGAGTAAATACTGAACAAACTTTTCTCCAGACAATCTTAAGCATTTTTCTCATTTCTTCCACACTCCTGAAATTCAGAGAGTAGCTTACAGGTATATCCGTGTGTCTTGTTTTATAACGGCATTAACTTACCTACATTTTTATTGGACCAAACGTAAAATGGTCAACCTCTATGAGAATTGTTTTCCTTCGATTCTTTATATTTCTAAAGCACGCAAACATTCGGAACACATGTTTCGGACTTAATATTTGAGGTGCCTATTACTTGGCTTATTTTATATTTATCTAATATGCCTAAAGTTGAGTTACGAAGATAATTGCATGACAAAAGTTAGAACTTTCGCGGTTTCAAGCGCAATAACATCAAACTCCTGCGCAAGTCGCTATCGATGTCCGAGAAATTATAGTAATCTATGGATTAGAAAATACTGCTCTTCCGATAATTTACATAGTTTCTGTTATGGAATAATGTACAGAGTTTGGAATACTTAAAAGGCAAGACTGATATTTATGTTTTTATACCTAATTAATATTTTTAACCGTAGCATTGTTCCGAACATGTAAATAAAAATCTACCATAGTCATAAGGTCTTAAAAATCTGGTTTAGTTTCGAATGCTTTCTTAATGGCAAAATAGCCTAATAATTTCAATGTTTCTGTGTAAATTACTTCCTAATCAAAGAGTAATTATTTCCAGATATGTTGAATTAAGTCAACCCAGAAAGAGTGGAGAATATATATATATATGAGGAAGCGAAACCTGGTATGTGAGCTGTGCGAGAGAGGAAAAAATGAGCTATCGGAAAGAGAGTTTGTTCCATTGGTGATATAGCCACATGATAAGGTCACAGAACATGTCTTGTCCCCCATACTATATGTACAGCTGTCAAAAAAGTGGCCGCACTCGTGAACAATGAACGAATGTTTTCTAAGTCCACTTCGGGTCACTGCGATGTTACACGATGCATGTGCTTGTAGAAGCAGTTTCGTAACTATGGAGTTATACGATATCTACGTCTTGTAGAGCAGTGCTAGTGTGTCCGTTTATTTATTCCAAGATTGTGACTTCGGGTCTTGTTTAAGTTTTCATTATATTTTTTAATCGTTCTTTAGCGATATAAATAATATTCAAGTTATCATTTGCATTCTGTTATCGTTTTTGTTTGATATATCTCAAACAATAACCCCTGAAATTAGTGACATTACTTACGGTTTATTCTCTGTATGATATGACTTCAAGTAATATTGTGGAGTTGACATGTTCGATGAGATGTGTAGCACCTACAGCTGCAATAAGAAGATGCAGAGATGGCCACTTTGTGTGTTCTGTGGTATGATGAACTTAGCATGCTTGAATGCCTATGTAATACTACGGCACAATATGACGTTAGTAGGAGCTCACGTGCAACCCAGGGAAATATTAAACTATTACTTACTTACTTACTTACTGGCTTTTAAGGAACCCGGAGGTTCATTGCCGCCCTCACATAAGCCCGCCATTGGTCCCTATCCTGAGCAAGATTAATCCAGTCTCCACCATCATATCCCACCTCCCTCAAATCCATTTTAATATTATCTTCCCATCTACGTCTCGGCCACCCCAAAGGTCTTTTCCCCTCTGGCCTCCCAACTAACACTCTATATGCATTTCTGGATTCGCCCATACGTGCTACATGCCCTGCCCATCTCAAACGTCTGGATTTAATGTTCCTAATTATGTCAGGTGAAGGATACAATGCGTGCAGTTCTGCGTTGTGTAACTTTGTCCATTCTCCTGTAACTTCATCCCTCTTAGCCCCAAATATTTTCCTAAGAACCTTATTCTCAAAAACCCTCACACTCTGTTCCTCTCTCAAAGTGAGAGTCCAAGTTTCACAGCCATACAGAACAACCGGTAATATAACTGTTTTATAAATTTTAACTTTCAGATTTTTTGACGGCAGACTAGATGACAAAAGCTTCTCAACTGAATAATAACAGGCATTTCCCACATTTATTCTGCGTTTAATTTCCTCCCGAGTGTCATTTATATTTGTTACTGTTGCTCCAAGATATTTGAATTTTTACACCTCTTCGAAGGATAAATCTCCAACTTTTATATTTCCATTTCGTACAATATTCTGATCACGAGACATAATCATATACTTAGTCTTTTCGGGATTTAATTCCAACCCTATATCTTTACTTGCTTCAAGTAGAATTTCCGCATTTTCCCTAATCGTTTGTGGATTTTCTCCTAACATATTCACGTCATCCGCATAGGCAATAAGCTGATGTAACCCGTTATTATATTATAGATTTATTAATTTGTCATACAGAATAATATCTGTAATATTGACAATTAATATTTGGGGAGAATTCGGTGTAGCTCAGGGTCAGAGCGCTTGGTACGTAGAACCAAGGACCCGGGTTCGATCCCCGGCGCCGGAGCGAATTTTTCTCCTTAAATATTAATTGTCAACCCAGGGAAATGTTTCTTCTCTCTTTGGGGGAAGCAATGATGACTCCATGGATGGAAAAGCGTCTTGTGATGCAGAATCTACCACGTCTCATTAGAGAAAACATGCTGATCAACTAGGCAAAAACGTTCCTGAGACATCAACCACGCTTCAAGGAGAAGGAGCGAAACGTCGGTGTCATCTTTGTCCTCGAAGCAAGGACCGCAAAAGCAAGATACAGTGCAGATAATATAAGCGCACTGTTTGCCAAGATCACAAAGTTGCAATATGCCTGCAGTGCAAACGTTAAAAAGAACACTAAAACAATAAATAAGAGAGTGATTCAGATTTCAGAAAAAAAATGTTGTAGTTCAACAATGTTCAAATTTAAATGGTTTATTGTTACCTATGGTTTAATTATCCAGGTATAAATTGATTGTTCACTCTCTAATTTACCTTTTCCATCTGTTTTTAATAAAATTTGAAATATTTCTAACAATTAAATTATTGTTTATAAATAGGGGTACACATTGTGTTCGTAGACTTGTGCGTTACTCATCCAGAATTAAGAATTGAATGTCGAATCACTAATTGCAGCTACAAAGATATAGAATAAACTGGGGACATCATGTTGAGCATATGCGAGACACCAGAATAGTGAACTAAGACTGTCTTTCAGTACACTTCTGAAGGAAAGAGGAATTTGGGTCGACCCTTGAAATATAGCGTGAACAATTTTGAGACGTAACAGGGAGAAAGGTTTAATCCTTGATATTGATTGTAATGATATTTATTAAAATAAATACAGGGGAGAGAAAATATTTGTACACAATTCCATACATCACAAGATAACTACGAAATATTTCTGCAATTATAAATAATTTAAAGCCTGAAAAATGAATCAATCCAAGCACAGATTTTGATTACCGACCAAGAGAGAAAAGTAAATTAAGAGAAATGTTTAAGTTCTTGCAGGTATTATTTTATTAGTTGGAACTGGTTTCCTATAGCATGTATTGAATGGTTGCAATAATAACGACGATAATGATAATGATGATGGTGGTAGTGGTGGTGGTGGTGGTGGTGGTGGTGGTGGCGTCTAGTTATTTTATCTAGTTTAAAATAAAATTTAACCTTGGTTTTAGGCCTAAAGTAGGAATGCAGTATACATGGTGCAATCAATATATTGTATTTCCAAATTGCTCTTATGTTTATTGTACCGTTAAACATACGTATTTCACTGAAGATCATTGTTTCCATGCCTGTTGAGTCAGTCTATCAAGCAGCGTCTGATTGTCTTTAAGATCTGAGCTTCTACACTTGATTTTGTGCAAACACGTCAAGGACCTATTGTGATTTTTCCTGGAATCTCTCCATATACGTTTTATTTATTGATTTGAAAGCACACAGGTATTACTGCTTATAAAAGCACCTTCCTAACATTTTTATCTAATTGTTAACATTTTTTTTACGGACCTTAAATATATTTGTATATTAAATAATGATTAAATCAAAACCTCCCACCTGAACATATTCCGACCACACTATAGCCAATTGGCTTGTCGTCAGCACTACACCTCATCCTGCTCTAGGTTTTTCCGTGGTTTCCCTTGAGCAATAAGACAAATGTCGGGATGAGCCCTAAAAGAAATGGGCCACGGACCACTTCCCTTCCCCCACTCTTTCTCTTCTACTATCACAAAGAACTTGCTAATTTCTTAGATACAAACCCTGAATTATGATAATAGGGGAACATAAATATATTGTAAGTTCACAGGGCTAACGGCTTCGAAGCTGGGTACGTGGTTCAAATGAAGTGCACTGGTAGCAATCTAAAACATGGGGGCATGAGATAGTTACTCTGCCTGCCATTAAAAATTCACTTCACTAAATCCCCAAGGTATAAAAAAAAAAAATAAAAAAAAAATAAAAAAAAATTATTTTAGAAGAAAATAGTTAATAATATAAAACAAATGTATATATGCAGCAGAATATTATAACCAGGGCAAAGGATTTGGAGCACTATAAGGTAATGATGAAACGTATTATATACGAGTATAGCCCAAGGTTTAGTGAACTGTAACAGAGCTACTGCATTAATAAAGCAGAAGTGTAGTTCAGTTATGGAAAATTACACACAACTTTTTAAAAAGTTATTTGAGAACAAATGAATGTATTACATAGTTTAAATAAATACATTGGCCTACATATATAATATACATTTCATTTCGAATTTAATAATTGAATCTATTTAGTTTTTTTTAAGAACATTTCACTAATTTTCATTGTGTGAAAATTAAGGAAATTCATAAAAAAATAAATAATTTATATATTAAAACCTCTTCTCAAAATATCACATAGGTACATTATTAAGAATACAATAATCTTCCAAACCTCTTAATGTACTTTTTTGACCGATGGCCTTAAAAAAAAGAGATATATACATAAAATGTCTCCACTTTTATTAATGCTTCGAACTTACAATCATCTATCAAATAAACAGGATTTAGATTTCTCGTTATCGTACAATATGTACAAGAAAAAGTTATATACAGCAATAGTTTCATGATATGTTAAAATCTAGTTGCATGTTAGTTATAGTTATAATCAGACATCATACTAATTGGAACACATGTTCTGTAGTAGTGAATTTCTTTAATAAATAAATTAAGCCTATTATTCCTACTATATAATCTGAATTTATTAACATAGCGTTATACTTACTCTGTAATTTGCCAATTATAGCTACTTTTTACATTTTTGGCTATGATATTCATACTGAACTCTTTTTAATTTATTTTTATTTGGTATTTTTCATTTATATCTATATCTGTGTCTTTTATTTAGGTAGTATCTATTCGTTTTTTTTTCCATATTTAATTTTTCATTTGTAATTACACTTGTATCTTGCATTTGTTTCTGTTTTATCTCTTTTTTCATGTTATATGCAACTCTATGTTTTTTTAAACAAATCTCTACTTTCTATTGTAATTGGGGCTTTGCCCTGTTATATAAATAAATAAAAAATAAATAAATAAATAATAAAAAATAAATAAATAATAAAAATTAAATTAATAAATAAATAAACAAATAAATAAATAAGTAGGCATATGCTTTCTCGACATCGCAAATGTTACAATATTTCACATTAAATGTTAACAAACGTAAACCTTATAATCCTTGTGTGAATCACAGTGAATATCATTTTCAAATTTTCCATTGAGAACGAGACCCTGTTACATGGGGGGGAAAAAAAACTTAGGCCTACACATGGAAAAACTGTGTTCCACGTTGACTAACACAGCTGCAGCATACTTCAAATTAGGTATTTCACTTAAATTACATATTCAATGACGTCATCAGGATGTGTTCGACAACACACTGAAACGTCACTAAGCGTGCTATATCCACAGCTTTGACGTGAATACGTCTATGAGTTCGGCCCAGTATTACTGTAGGATGCCATCCCAGAACGTCGAACGATACATTTCAGGAGAGTATTGTCGCGCCTATTATTTATTTCTACACTACACGACAAATTCCAATGAAGTATAGGGTGACTGACAGACGAAGAATCAATGTATCCACCGTAACCTTGAGTTGAAGTGGGTGACGTCATCTAGCGATACGCGGGGGAGGGGGCGAGGGATATAAGGCACAAATTAGCGGGTCGCGCAGCAACCGAGGCAGTGTAACCCGAGTCTCACAATTAAATTTGTCGCCATAATCCCGTTTGTGTTTAATAGTACTTACATGACGCTTTACGTTAAATCCTAGAACTTGGCACATAACGTTTACAAAATTTGCAGAATAGTTTGTTTTAAGTAATAAACACACCATCAAATTCTGAAATACGTGCTCTTAATTTTGTACATACTGTACTTCTTCTATTTTTCGGCATATCTCTGCAAACAATGTGCACGAACTGCTGACTGACACACTTGAACACAACTGCACTGTTTAGTTGTTTATATTCTGGCGGAGCAAATACTGTTCAGGTTCTGAAATAATTTCGCAACAAGTGGCGTATAATTTTCATTGACTGAACTGTACTCCTGCTCGATCAGTACTGTAGCTCGATTGAAATTCACAACAACTTTGGCTATATATATACAGTATTTCATCATTACTTTTTAGTGCCCCAAATTCCTTGCCCTGATCATAACATATAGAATGAGTAAACTGATTAATCTAACTATACTGAATAGGCAATAATGAGAGGAGAAAGAGAGAGAGAAGTATCTTCTTAATCAACCAAATTTGCATAAATGTTTTCTTAAATATAAAATCTGTTCCTACAAATAAACCAGTATCATTGGCATTAATTAACTATAGTCGCGACGCTGTTATTTCCGGCGTGACTCCTCTTTGCTTACGTCTTAGGAAATGATGGCTCTATAAAGTCTAGGTAGGTAGTATCGTTCGCCATTTTTGTTCTTTCGTTGCCGAGCTACCAGACGAGGAATCTATTTGCCACACCGTTAAACATTATCATGTAACTCCTATGATAATAAATAAAACGCACTGTAATTCAGCAAATAATTGAACGGCAAATAACGTCCTCGTGTGCTTTCTGCGAACGCCAACGAAAGAGCCAAAATGGCGGGAGATTATATTAAGTATTTATAGAGCCTTAGAAAAAGCATAACGTCATAATCAGCGAGTCACAAGACGCACATGTTAAATGTAGCCGACCTGCAGAATGATTGGCTGCCGGAAATAAGAGCGACGGGATTATAAATATAAAACGACAACATTCTGATTAGGGGTGAATTTTTATGACTTACTGTCTTTGACCTAGGAATATGGAAAAGTGCTTTTTACGCCACTTAACAAATGGAGGACAAACATGAATTACTTTCAATATATCTCAAGTATCGATTTTGTTTGTGAGTATTCTCCTGAGAAATAAAATGGTGCATACTGATCTCCTATGTTGGAGAGATTTCATATTAAATATTGATCTTAGCTGCAATGTTGGTGTCAATAGGGTAAGAATTTTTAAACGGTTTAAAATGCATTATATCTTAAAAAACTAATCTGAATAATTTCAAATACATGTTCTTGATATTTATGCATTGGGTCCCATATGATTCAGGAATATTCTCATTTACTTCTTTTTTATGGTTAATCTTCTTCTCTGTCTTTGAAGTCCTGCATTTAGTATAGATTTCAGGCGTTTCCCTGGTTCTAGACAACTTCTCCGCTTTCTACGTAATGTGTTTTGTCTACATTCAGGGCTGTCCGAAAACTTATTGATTTCTCTTGTATTTTATTGAAATGAAGTTGTATCCCAACGATGATCAGATCCGTGGACAGATCACAGTGCAGTTCGACTATACTAAATAATTTATTTCATTTATATTAAATAAACCGTGAAATAATTGAAGGAGAGCGGGATTACTCCGATATAAACACAGTTTTGTCTATTTCACTCACAGATACTCAACGTCAGAAGTTGAAGCACTAGCTGTTTGTTGAATCTAATCTCTAATGATTGGTCCTCGTCTATGGGGATTTGTAATCGAGCTTTCTTCCTCAGAGAATTGTTAATATTCGGAGGTAAACGTTAGCCCAAGTAATTAGTAGTGATAAAATGGGCATATAAATTATTGTACAGGAAAGAGGAAGATAGGCTATAATACAAGTAAAGCACTTTAATTACTTACCTATTTTAAGGCAACATATCTAGTAGCTACAATGACATTACTACGGGTATGCTGCAAGTAGTCGATGTACAATGATTGAAATAATAACAACAGTAAAAATAATTTATTTTTCAATCCAGTTCCTTATGTGTAATAACGCACAGAATGAACTAGGAACACGAAGACGTAAAAAAGACAAAATTAAATGATCGTTACAGCCGTCGACTGCTGACTGAAATCGGTAATCGTTTCATCAGGACTAAAATGTATTTGTAAGCATGAATTTTATTCATTTGGACTTTTACTTAGTTGTATATCAATTGCATTTTGTTCTCAATTTCTTTGTGTGGTATATGGAAAATTTTGAAGACTGGATATAAAAAAGGCTGCAAGTGCCAAAGTCACAAACCGTAGAAAACAGAACTTTGTTGTGGGACTAGTAATGTCATGTTGTACGTTTTGCATATCTATGGGAGAAGCTTGGACCAAAATAAAATTATAACGAGACTTGTTAATTTTTCTTAGTGGATTGTATCAGGGACATAAACTTTTTCTTTTTTCAACTAATTTTCAACGATATTGGCACTGACAGCCTTTTTTATGTCCAGTCTTCAATAATTTTTAGGCCTATATCTTGTATTCGACTATAGTCTTAGCACACTTTTATGATAAAATAAAATAAATAAATTTTTATATCAAATTTAATGGAAAAGCCATTTCACATACTAGCATTAGGATAACTGTGTGCCTTACACCTTGACATACATATCTTGAGAGATTGCGTCACTTAAGTGCGTTATAAATAAAACATTATGGCCGTCAGTCGAGGTAGACAAATGGTCTCAATGCTTGCGTTGTTAATCCTCGACCCTGATATCCCAGTGAATAGAGTTGACCGTGACCAAGAAAACTCGAGGCAGCATTAAATGTATTTCAATTACTTTACATTTCAGTTGTTTGTATGTGAGTATATCTCCTCCCCTATTCACTAACCGTGAATAATTAGGTCATGTTGATGGGGTGACTAGCAACATTTTGCGACAATCAATACTGCTCCACGTGGCAACGGTCTCTGTCAGCCATATTGCATATGAAGCTGCGCCACCTAGTGAGAAATATTTCAACTACATCGAATCGAACGCTGCTCTAGTTCGAGCGTTACCTACGAGATGGTGATCCCGTTGCGTATGGAGACATCTACGGGAGAAACATATTACTACCAAAAAGAGCGTTGCAGTGACGGTTTGTTGCTCTACCGATAGATGGCAGTGCCTTGTCAAATCACAAGTTTGTGTGTTTCTGCTTTGAAAGTGTTTAAACAATATTTTGGACTTGACAAGTAATAAAAAGATGTGCATTAAGGGTCTATGTACGTGAACGACCACAAATATCAGAAAATGTAGGCTCTAAATTTATAATTAGATGAACTCACAATTGACCAAAAATTACAGGGTACCACAAAAACACTTATTAACATATTAGAACTTAAATATCTGATAAAAGTATAAAAAAGGTTACTAATATTTTTTAGAATTCACTTTTTACTTTCAATTAAATTTTCCAAAATTTGAAATTTTTCACACATATTATTTCATAATTCCACAACCATTAGAGATAGAATTTCTGAAATTTTGTACACTGATTTAACATGAATTTATGCAAAAGGTAGACTACACAAAAATAGAACAATTAAGTCACAAAACATTATGTAAATTTTAATATATTTTATATAGGACAAATAAAAATTAATTGTATTAAAATAAACAACTCTACATGTCTGAGAGTAGTCTACTTTTCAGAAATAAGTGTTTATTACATGCAGGAAAAATATTAAAGATGTCAGAGAGACCATAACCCATAACAATGTTGTGGTTACCAAATTATGTAACTGCAGAATTTTTTTTTTCATACTTTGATAAAACTGTTCGAAAAATATTATTAGTAACCTTTTTTATACTTTTATCAGATATTTAAGTTCTAATAAGTCTTGTTGTGGTATGGTATCTTGTAATTTTTGTCCAATTGTGAGTTCATTTCCTTATAATATTTTAGAAATTTAGAGCCTGCATTTTCTGATAATATTTGTTGTCGTTCACGTACATATACCCTTAAAAGGAAATAATTCAATAGTCTGACCAGATTATATGTAACACATTAAATTATTACCTATACCGAAGCACAGTTCTTATCTTACTCAAAATTAATTCCTGACTTCATGAGTATACACTCGCCTGGTAATAATATAGTTTTATGCCAAGTGTTTGTACAAGGTTCCTACGAACTGGTCAATTTCTTTATACGTTATTATGTTGGTGAAAATGGTTTGATCGGTATTGAGAAGTCGTTTATGGATTTTTATTACAAGAATTACAATGACAGTGTCAAACAGGGGGGTGAAACTGAGAGAGGAGTTTCCGGTAGCAAGACTTTGCAGGCCGTTGTTTTGTTGCCCGATCGCCAGAAGCGCTATACGTTTCAATGGAATTTTCTGATTGGATACTAGTGGGAAACACCTTTGTATACGAGATATATCTCGTAAGCAACAGAAAGCCACAAAGAACAACAAAATAGCAGTCACATTTCTTTTCAGACGAGAGCCTGATGACTATTTTATGCGTCGTTTGTATGTTTATGTTATTTAATTAAGAAAATAAGTGAAAATTTCATCAGAACAACTAATATTTTATTTATACTTGTTCTGTTGAAATTTTTACTTGTTATCTTAATTAAATAACATAAATACACAAAAATAATAACATTCATATTTAACAATCTTTATAATTTGATCAACAAAACCATCAATATCGCGCTCAAATTTTCAAATATTAAGCTTCACAGCCAGACCACCAGGAGCGCACCATTTGTTCTCTGCTTCCCTGTCGTAACATGCGCCGTGCACTTCTATTATTTTGTTGTTCTGTGGTGTCAAGAAGAGACGCGGACAAGAAGGAACGTTTCAAAGTTCGCGAGCTTGATTTCTTGAAACACATGAATTCAAATACTTAATGAAACTTCGCTTCACTGTCATCCAAACAGTTATTGTGTTAACGAAAATGATTATTACTTACGTAATACAATTATATCCTCAACTCAATATTTCTTCTCATAAAAGATTAATATTTAGGAATACTTCTACGAATTTATTTAAAAAACCAGTGTAACTTCAGCTGTTCAAAATACATAAAAAGAGGATTTATTCGCTTGGAAAGTTAATGTCTAAAATTATTTCTCAAATTGAAATAGAAATAATATTTTGGACATCAGATACCTCCACGCAGGGCCACTGACAGGATTTATGGGTCCCTGTGCAATATTGTGTTCGGGCCCCATTGAAAAAAAAGTTAAAAATGACAAGTTACCAATTATTCTGACCATAATAATTATTTTCAAAATAAATAAAAGATAACCCCATACACAGATACGAATCTAAAAATATACACTTTCGTTACATTGAAAACTTTTAGCAAAACTTCACATTAGCACAATATATTATATTCATCACGCTTCTTTTTCAGTAGGGCCTACATAGTATGTTTCGTGACGAAACGTGATCCTGCGGCTTGGATTTGGGAGTCCACTAGCATATTTCGGTGGGCCTGTAGGGGTTGATAGTTAAGAGGACAAGCCAATTGAACGTGTTCGGTAAAAGCAACGGGAACATATTTCAAGCAAATCCCGGAGCCCTCAAGAGTCGTGTCGACGACTGTTAACATGGGAAACCGATATTCTATTATTTAAAAGTTAAACATTTACATAATGAAGTGATAATTTGTATTAATTCTACTATTGTTGGTTAATATGTCAGATTCGTGTAACAAATGCTCTTACAAAATTTTATAGTACCGATATGTATCTGTGAATAATTTTTCGTGATAATAAAAAGTAATCAGACTCACTTAATCTGACAGGCCCTTACTGCTCACGGGCCCATATGCATTTGCCCCCTTTGCCCCCCCTTCTCGGCGGCCCTGCCTGCACGAATACTGTATAATGTAATCCCATTCGTTATGAAAATAGAACAAACTAAAGGAAATGTTTTCCGTACAATTTCATTAATTTCTCTTTACACAAATCGCAAATGTACAGTCAAAATTCCTTCTTTGCAACATATAAAATTTTGAAATTACGGAAAAATGACATGTCCGGAATCAGAAATGCATAGCTTATCATAATGAAAGACTGTCTGCTTCTTAGATTAAATATTGAAGATTATTTTTGTCTTCTCAGGCGAATATACGCACCACAATTCCTCTTGATATTTTTCTTTCATTGTACCGTTGGTTGCTTCACTAGTAAGTAAAGACTATAGTTAGAATCTCTTTATCGACGGTTAATGCCATTCAATATTCTTATAAATTTTTTATATTAATTTTGGTATGTACAGTTTCTACCAAAATTTTAAGAACATCCCTTCAAAAGTGATGTTTCACCCTTGTCCTTATACTTATGTGAAATCATCTTATGTTTATATAGAGATCAAATGCTTGTGAAAAATGACGTCTTTTACCGCAAACCCATTCTGTCTATTTTCGAAGATTATATAACAGTTTTTCTCTTATGAAAACTTACTGAAAAATTGCATTTTTGTAGAAAAAATTAATTAGTCCAGAATGAGTTTACTTAGATTAGTGAATTTTGGGACAGAGTTAGACATATCTGAAAGGTTTCTTGTGCAATTACTACTTTTCACTTAAAAAAATTGTGACACCTCGTTCACGCATAATAAGTCACATCTTTCTTCTTTTTCCTGGAGGAAAAATGGTCAATTTTAAAAATTGTCTTGTGTTTGAAATTGGCGATAAATACATAATAACATTGGGACTTAGTAACACTGGCCAATCAGCTTATTCCCTCCATTTTTAGTAATCAGATGTGGAGTTTGCTACAAGTGAGGGAAGGTTACATTTCTTCCTCGAAAAACTGAAAAGGGTCGAAATTCAGTGAGTGTGACGTGAAGTAGTAGATTACTGGCATTTGTAAAGATAACATCTAACTCTATCCCAAAATTCATTAATGGAAGTACACTCATTCTGGAGTAATTATTTTTTTCCTACACAAAATGTGATTTTTCAGTCAGTTTTCATAACAGAAAAATTGTTATATAATCCACAGTTTGAAAGTTAAAGAGATTAGGTTCGCAGTAAAAAAAAAGAGTTTTTCACAGGCATTTGGTCTCTGTATAAACAATAGAGGGTTTCACAAGACAAGAGTGAAATATTTCTTTAGAAGGGAGGTCCTTAAACTTTTGGTAGAAGCTATAGGGTAGTAATATTATATAAAATTACAATACTCAATATTACTTAAATTGAACAATTTATAATTTCAAATCAGATGTAACTTTTTGGGACTATAAATTAATATGACATCTATGTTCCGTGCGGAATATGAAAGAATTGTATTTTTATCCAGTGAATAATTTCATTTTCTTATATCTTGTAAATAATATATCAAGAAAGAAACTATGTACACATATTATTGATAACATAAAGAAGAACTGACCTGCTGAGATAATTACTTGATATGATACCTCTTGCACAAAAGGGGAGATCTATAACTGAAACTTGATTAATATATTTCAGTATTATTTATATTTATCCTGGTAATAATGAACAGTTTGACTCGTAGGCGTTTTGTTTTTGCAGCATTAACTTCCCATGATGTACGAGAAGATTCGAAGAGAACGGCAGTTACGTAGACTTTCGGCTCCCCCCTACTACCATTAATGCACAACACAATGTCAATACGGCGGTTGCTGTCGTCTGCGATACAACGAACTTTTCTGTTGATTTTCGAGTTCGTCATTTTTTTCCGGTTATTATATGCTTATTTAAGTTGTGTTAACTCTCGATAGTGGTTTTATATTTTACTTTATCCTTCTTAGTATTTATTTTATTATTGTAAATATTTTTGTTTTATCACTATTATTATTATTATTATTATTATTATTATTATTATTATTATTATTATTATTATTATTGCTGTTGTTACTATTATTTCTATCATCAGCATTATTATATGATCTCTGTAAAATTTATGTAGACTACTGAACTGTACCCGAGCACGAGCATATGCTCATTTCGGGTATCTATTCATATGTATTCATTTCAAATGTAAATTGTAAATAAATTTGAATTTGAATTACTGTGAAACCTATAAGCTTAATGGTGAAATATGTGTCATACTCATTACATCGATTTTTAAATTGTTCAACTGGGTCACCCCCAGGAAAAATTGGCAATTATTACAACAGGCAATCAAAGATGTATAAGAAGGTAGACGTTAATCGATAATATATTATTGTTATTATTATTATTATTATTATTATTATTATTATTATTATTATTATTATTATTATTATTATTATTATTATTATTATTAAGAATGGCATGTGGTAATTCTTTATGTACTATCACTTTTCAATTACAGATTCTCAGAAATAATAATATAATTATACGTGAATAACAGAGAACCGGGGAAGTAAAATGGTAGGCTGAGCCGTAGTATAGAAGCAAACTTTGTAGGCCAGAAATTTCACAAAATACGCCCGAAATGGTACAACTTCGGCTACGGCTGAGTCCAAAATATATTTACTGCAGTGAACGACCCGTACCGAACATATTTCAAGGACTTTAATTACACCTGTTTCGAAATTCATGCGTATGATCCTCCAATTACATTGTACTAATTTAAAATAGTTTGTTTTATTGTAATTTATCAATTTATCTGAAAATTAAATTAGACAGAGTTTCAAAGTTTGACGAAATTTTATTTGAACAGCTTTATTGAAGTCCATTTACACAATCTACACATTTCTGCGAAATGTCATTTCAACTATTTTGCTGGAATTAAAGACCCTTTGAATTATTTGAACTGAGCACATATTGACCAAAATTTTTTTTCAGCTATTTATTCGAATTTTTCCATACAATTAGTCACTGGGTGAATTGGTAAAGTTCTATTTTAGCTCCGTTGTAGAAAAGTATCGACGCAATCCATGGCTTGCACTACAGCTAGCCTACTTTTATGAAAATTTATTTCAACTGTGTTTATGTAATTCATTGATAACATTGTGTTACTTGCTTCTCACATATTTTGATGAAATTTTGTTTCAGTGATTCTTTGAAATTTATTGATACAAATCGCGACTTGTGTTGGACAGTTATGAAGAAATTACATCAGTTTCTCTATTGAAATATATCGGCATAATCCGTGATGAATTATTCCGTCTATCGGCACTTGATGCTTTCGTTAGCTTTTTCTCCTCCAGCTCCCCAGTCTATCCAGTCTCCAGGTTTCTTTTACAACTCCCATCTCTCTCTCCTTCTATCTTGTCAGACGTTTACTAAGTTGCAAGAATTTAGCATGAGAGCATCTCAAACTTGTTGACCCTTCCTTCAAGAACAAGACAAGGAGATGTTTAGTGCAAGAATGGTACATGGAACACAATGTTTAAAGGGTACAAGTCCAAAGATCTACATTCTAGAGAGATTATCATTAGAAGATGAAGGCTTCTTATGAAAAGTGCAATGTTGGATACTGGGAAAATCCTATAACCTTATTTATTTATTTATTTATTATTTATTTACTTCTTTCTTTCTTTATTTATTTCTTTGTTCCTTTATTTATTTATTTATTTATTCATTTTTCTTTCTTTCTTTCTTTCCTTATTTATTTCCTTATTTATTTATTTATTTATTTATTTATTTATTCTGGTGTAGTTAAGGCCATCAGGCCTTCTCTTCCACAACACCAGGAATACAAATACAATAATAGAAATAAACAGAGAAAAAAATACACTATATACAAAGTAAAGCCACACAAAAATATACACAGGTTGCAGTCACACAAACTTTAAATGAGTGATTAAGTATCATAATTAATTGCATCTTAACTAATTAACTAACGTAAACAAGAAACTTGCAATTTTAATCTAGATTAAAAAAAAGAAAAAAAAACACAAATCAATACTTCTAGCAATACCTAAAACATTGACTAAGACAAAATTTTCCAATTTAATGTCGAATTGTGATGAAGTCCGGCAGGCCCTGACGTCGTTAGGTAACGAATTCCAGATGCAAGGTATTTCTACAGTATAGGAAGATGAGTATAAAGACGTTCTATGATGAGGGATAGAAAGAAGTGCTTGATGTCGGTTTCGAAGAGTTGTAAGAAATTGAGAGCGCGATAACAGATAATTCGGAGTAGAAGTATGCATGATTCTGAACAAAAGAGACAGTGAATGTATTGTTCTTCGTTCCTTCAGACGGACCCATGAAAGTAACTGGAGGGAAGGTGTTATATGGCCAAATTTACGAGTATTGCAGATGAATCGTATGCACACATTATGAACACGTTGTAGTCTCTCAGCTAAGAGTGAACTTATTCAGTTAGCAAGGAATCGCAATAATCAAAATGGGGCATTACAAGCGTCTGAATCAGATTCTTTTTTAGACTAAGTGGTAGCAATTCTTTCATATGGAACAAAGAGTGAAGTTGAGAAAATATTTTTTTGCAAATGTGTGTTACTTGAGTGTTCCAATTTAGATCACTATCCATAAAAGTGCCAAGATTTTATGTTATGTTATGTGCTGAAGAACGCGATTATGACGTAAGTCTTCTCTGAATATTTTCATTTACCTATCATTGCTATTCAACTGTTGCTTCGTTATCATTGTTTCATTCCACAGATCCTGCAAAGCTTCTGTTTTTTAAAATGAGACGTTAAAATGATAAGGAATCACATTTACAATTACAGGAGTGAAACTGCCAGACAAGAGCGAGAACTCTATCATGAGGACAACATATTGCCTCCTGTCTTTTCGATGTTAATGAGCCACCATAAGACTGGATTTGTCCCAGTAGTTCACGTTCCCCTGCCACTGCAGCGATATCATCATTACGTCGCCTGTAATTATCGCCAGAATTAGAGATTATATTAAACAAACATTTAAATAAAAAATGTATACGGAGCCAGCGTGAAGATATACAGGGTGTTTAAAAAATACGGGGCATAATTTCAGGTATGTATTTCCCACATGTAGACAATCAAAATAGTTCATTACAACATGTGTCCGGAAATGCTTCATTTCCGAGTTATGGCCTTCACAACATTGAAATTCACTGGAACGTTTTTCTTTCCGCAGGTCGTTGTCATTACAGAAGATGTTCAAAATGTCCACCTCCTGCTTGAATACAGACCTCACATCGATGTCTCATTGACCTGCTAACACGATCCCAGACTCCAGGAGTATTGCGTATGTCCTCAGAACATGCCACAATTCGATTCCGAGGGATTCCAAATCAAGCACCGGAGACGAATAAACCAATGATTTTAAATGGCCCCACCAGTAGAAATCGAGAGGGTTCAGATCAGGTGAGCGTGGAGGCCAAGCAATTGGGCCACCTCTACCTATCCATCGATCATTAAACCTTCGATCCAAGTACCGGCGAGCCGTACGACTGAAGTGTGCAGGAGCGCCATCATGCAAGAAGTGAATGTGTTGACGATTGATCAGTGGAGTGTCTTCTAAAACATGAGGTATGGTGTTTTCCAGGAAGTTTGTGTACTCCTGCCCCGTAAGTCTGTTTACAAGTACATGGGGTCCAACTAATCGATCACCAATGATACCGGCCCACATGTTGAGGGAGAACCGCACCTGGTGATGAGATGGAACAGTTGCACGTGGGTTTTCATACGCCCATACATGCTGATTGTGGAAATTTGTTATGCCATCTCGTGTGAACTGTGCTTCATCTGTAAATAACACTAAGGCAGGAAAGTTCGGATTTACACCACACCACACTGCTGCAAGAACCACTGACAGAACCTAACTCGTGTAGGGTAATCTTCTGGTGACAGGGCCTGTACACGTTACAAATGATAAGGATACAATTGATAATCTTTCAACAGTCTCCAGACAGTCGTATGAGGAACATTGACTTGCAACGCTACTCTTCGTGTGCTGATAGAAGGAGTCATGTTCACAGCGTCCAGAATCTCCTCCTGTACTTCTGGAGTTGTAGATCTTGGTCGTCCCCTTCCCAAACCAGGAGAGTTAAATTTTCCATTCTCGCACAGACGGTAATGGAGACGTACAAATGTCTTCCGATCTGGACATTGTCGCTGTGGGTACCTCTCCTGGTACAAACGACGAGCCAGCACAGCATTGCCGTCTGCCTTACCGTACATGAAGCGTATCTCTGCCAGCTCTTGATTTGAATACATGTCGCACAGTCTAACACCTACACAACACTGAATGTAACCTTCGCCTCGGAATGAACTGTCAGAGTGCCCTCTTAATGTCTCCTTTGACGGCAACAACCTGCGGAAAGAAAAACATTCCGGTGAATTTCAATGTTGTGAAGGCCATAACTCGGAAATAAAGCATTTCCGGACACATGTTGTAATGAACTATTTTGATTGTCTACATGTGGGAAATACATAGGCCTACCTGAAATTATGCCCCGTATTTTTTAAACACTCTGTATAGCTAACGAAACCGTCACAATATGTCAGCATCGAATACTACTTAGAAAGTAATTTAGACAGTATTTAAATTGATTTTCGAGTTTCATTAAGTTTAGATTAATGTAGGTAGAATAGCTGGAACGAGATAATACAGAAACTAGGAAGCAACGTTAGTGTATAAATTATTCTTTATTGATAATAGCCAATTCCAAGCGAGCCTCATACAGGCAATCAACCATCTCATTGACACTCGATTGATCCATACGAATCTGATTATACTGATAGCACAATCTAGTACAGGGCTGGGCATATTACGTGATTCTGAGAAATGAGCGCTGTTTACTTTGAAGAGCAATTCTCCCGAGCGGTGTGATGCTTGCACACTGTACGTCACTCGCTGTCAGTGCAGTGGATGACTCTACAGTAGGATGGCCTGAGAAGCTGTATATGACGAAAACCTAAATTATATTTCGAGATTGAACATGACTAATTCATTTGTTGGAAACATTGAACGGCTTCTGCAAATGAAACGACCTCATAAGTATCGGAAAACAAACACATAGTTATTTTGGTCATTGAGTTTCAATAAGTTTTGTTTCAATAGAAAATATTTATTGATTGCAGATTGATAGAAATACGATTTTGTTACAATAGTATATTCATGCAAAAGAAAAATATAAGCGAATGTTTATTATTAATTTTCTTCTTGTGTTTCTGGTTGAAATCCTTTATTAGATATGTTATATTATTAATACCATTATGTAATTGTTAAAGCACGGTACATATAGATTGTGTAAATATGCGTAATGATTTGTGTGCGTGCGTGTGTGCGTATGTGGAGCGAAGTTTATTTCATTAAATTAAAAAGAGTGTTATAGAGTCTGTACTGTACAATGGATTGGTGTAATATCTTTATAAACTATTATGTACTGACAGACTGAATGAATAGAACAACCGTGGCTCTTGTTATATTAATGCAGGGAAGGTAGCTGTAATGTGAATCCGCCACTGCGAGAGCATATGCTCTAGCTTGGAACTGAAGTACTATGCGGAGCGAGAGCACCTCTGGCCGGCTATACGGAGCCGCTCTCATGCCCGACGCTGGTCTAGTATATACAGTCACGAAGCTTAATACGTAGTAAATGTGCATCCATAGATAGTTGCTAACCACTAGGATCGCTACTATCGCCTCATTACAGACAATGCGAAATAGTACTCGCACAGTCTATTGTTTCTAGTACCCTCAACAACTCAAGCTTCGTGACTGTATATACTAGACTGTACTGATAGTGCTCTAAAATTAATAACCAATCATTTTTTTCTCTTACGTTCATATTTTGTTTATTCTACGTTCATATTTTTTACCGCATTCTCTGATTCGATAGTAAGCCTGTATTCATGCTTATTCACTCCAAGAAAATACCAACAAACAAACGCTAACATCTAACTCTCAACATGGAACAGTTATTAATTATAACAATTATTGTATCATTAATTATTATTAAAAAATAAGAGTTGATGGAAAAAGAGTTAATAAAATTATTAGGCCTATAACCTTAAGTTTAATGTTACAAAACTATTCTCATGCACATATGTATAATCTCAAATGTTTAGTTTTCTTGTACAATTCATTTGTTTTATTCCTATCATCCCTGGCTCATTCAATTACGGTAGAGAAAGCATGTATTCTGCTATTGCTTAATGGCGATGTATTATGTTGCTATAACCTGAAATGTTCAGTTGTTTTTAAATAAATTAAATTTAAGATATCCGCGTTGTTCTCCTTGCAATAAATGTAATAAAATTTGTGTATTCTGCGAAGATGAAAGAGGTAAATCACTGCCATGAACATGGACATCATTATTATAAGTTACTGTAAAAATTCCAATCAAAATGGCATCTTTCTCGCATCGGAATTACATTACTGAATAAAATTCGAGCTTGATATTTTCTTTGTGATAATTTAATTGAGCTTGTAAACTCACGTACGTTGTCATAAGATATTTTTTTCTCGACCTTCGGTCATTCAACATACATTCGTTAAGCTCAAATTATCGAGAAACTATCAGTACTCGTGTATTATAGAAGACAATATAAATCCTCACATTTCCGTTATAGTTCCTTGTTATGCCTACTAATACAACCAATGACAACGTTCGAGGACAGTTCGTTTGACCTCATTAAACTTTCTTTCATCTATAACAACTGAACTACAATAAAATTAATTGTAGAAGTAAGATAGCCTATAGGCCTAAATGATAAATCCGAAATAAAATGAAATAAAATACCGTTTAGAATGAACAAAACATTTTTATTTCGTGAAATAAAACTTTTCTTACAGAAGATTTGATAACTTCTTACAAAATACGTAAAGATTTTTAGGTCAAAGCAATTTTTAATGAAGAAGATAATAATTATAATAAAAACCAAAAAGAGACATCATCTAGCATTTTCTTAGATAGAATGTTAAAGTTACAAAGATGTTGGAATAAATTGGCAACGAGTGCACCAAATGAATCATATTAAGAACATAAACTAATCCCAGAGTGGACAAGATGAGCGGACAACAATAATTTCAATGATTTTAAATCAATAAATTCAGATAGAGCTGTGTTACCCAATGAGACTGAATAATAATTAGAAACAGAACTTTTTGAAATTCTACGACAGTGATGTCAAAGCAAGCGCATTTTTCTGATCTTGACGTCGTGCGCGGGCAGCAAGCGCTGAGTATGGAAAGAGGAAGGGATGTGTATATGAATAAGCAACCTGTTGGATTAAGAAAACAGTGGTGCACAAATTTCAAACGGAACGTGAAATTTTATGTCGTTATTTTTATATGAGTTCTTCCTGTTTAATATTATCTATATTGTCTGTAAAACAAAAGTACTAACACTGATTTCTTAATATTGCACTTGTGTTTTAAATCTTAATAACATAATACAGAGTTAAGGAATATTCACTTAAATTCCATAGTAGTATAATATTATACTGTATTAAGTGGATGAAATACATCATTCATAAAGAAAGTGATATTCCAAAGAAAGAGATTAAGTATGACATGATAAGTTGGAATTTATTTTGATGGTATCTTTAGCCTTACAAAAGTAATCAATAAACTAATCAAAACAATATTACAATACAAAGCAAAGTTACCTAGATACTGTATCTGTTTTAAGTGTAACTAATATTACATAACAAAATTCTTATCGTATTATGTTCTTAAGGTGATATTTGTGAGCAACTTCCTATCATCAGAATATTAAATTACTTTCTCGAAATGTGCTGAAGCTATAGATCTCACATTTTTACAACACATGGGCACGTATCTTTTGCTTATGATGTAACAGTAGTTGCTTTGTTAATTCATTTCCTTGCAAACAATTTCCATCCGAATATTTTCAAAATTTTCAATACACTATCTTCAGTAATACGTATATACGGTATATTAGATTTACGAAAACATTCTGTAAGGCTACTAAATAAATAGGCCTATACCTGAAAATTTCACTTTTCTATTCGAAAAGTTGAGAAAATATTTCTTTTGAATAAAAAATGAAACTTGTGAAAAATGAGCATTAAAATTGAAACTTACATTCTTATAATGCACTTATACTTCTCAGGCAAATCTAAAAATTAACATGGATATAGTTTTAATAAGTTCTCTTCCCTTTATCTATTGAATCAGTGCTGGCCATCCCTGAATATAGCTCGACCAAGCGGCATATACCACCTCTTTCGTCTGTCTCTTTCCTTTCCGCTGTAAAGCGCTCAGGCCCTCCTGAGCTCTAAAGCGCGCGCTTGCTCCTGTGGGCAACAATTGACATGCCTGTTCTACGAGATGGAAATATAGTAGGTAGCAAAAACCAGTGATAAAATCTTTACATACACGGGCGTGGCTAATTAAGTGTAACTAACGTAGGCTATAGGAAAGGCCTAAACAGAAGTCATGGACTAATTTTTGTACATTGGACACAACTATCGAAATAAAATGTCCCTGGGGAAGACACAACATAGCAGACTTTCAGGAACAGCTTTTGTGGAACTATATAATAGGTCCACTAATATCGAATATATTTTTCATAATTTATGTTTAAGATTATTTTAAAATACTGAAGGGAATCAAACAGTGAAGTTCCTATAGCCTTAATATCGGTATTTACTAAGTACTGAATGAAATGATAATAGCATCATTTAGTAATATTAAAATTATTTACTGATTTTCTCAATTTTATATTTTTTATCAATTAGTACGAATTTAAAATTGGGGAAGGGAGAAAAGGAAAAACAAAGTTCTTTGGCAATGCCATAAAATCGCAGTTCCTAAAAGGTGCTGGTAAAGGAAACTATCGCCTTAGCAAGAGCATATTGTGTATAAGCAATTGAACTGAAAATTTTTGTATCTCTGGATCTTAAAAGGAAGGTATACGTTAGGTCGGTTTTGTCCGAGCTGTTACACCATAGTGCAAGCAGAAAGTACACCATACACCGCAGAAGAACGAGAGACTGTCGCTATTTGCGAAAGGGTAGAAGGAATAGAATAGAAGTAGTGGCAGACTGTAGGAACTGTATGTGCATAATATTTTGTATAATAACGAAAAACAATGTCAAACACTGCTTGCGTTTAATACACCATAATGACTGTAATAAGTTGAAAAAGTTGAAATAAGTTGAAGTATATAATAATAATAATAATAATAATAATAAAAATAATAATAATATTTATTAATACTATACACTTGAGCTACATTAGGCATTGCAGCCCGAAAGAGCAGAAGCTCGTGCTCGGGCGCAGTTCAGATCAGTTATACAAAATATATCACAAAATTACGAGAGTTCATTGAGCACAATCACATTAATAAATGGTAAAATACATACAGCATGTAATATGTCTATATACAAATATAAAATAAAGAAGTACATGAATATTAGAGTAACCATTTTTAACTCAATTAGCTTAAACAATTAAATAATTAATCTGATTTGTTTCTTAAATCTATGTGTGTTAAGTGTACTTAGCTCAGGGTAAGCTCTAATTAATGTATTATATATTTTGGGTCCAAAATTTCTGCTGTGTTTTAATCCAGCAGTTGTGTGGCATTTGGGAGTATTTAGAAAGAAACTGTAGTTTTGTCTCGTCTGGTATTCATGAGGATCAAATTTAAATTTATTGTGGTTTTTATGGAAGTAAATCAGCAATTTTTGTTTATAAATTTGTTCTAGATTTGATACGCCAAATTCCTGAAAAATTAATTTTGTTGGGTAATCAAAAGGTTTATATAGACAAATTTTGATAATTCTTTTTTGGAGCAGATTTAAAGGACGGAGAGTCGATTTTGCCATTCCTCCCCAACCTAAAATACCATACTGAATTATTGATTGAAACAGAGCTAAGTACACAGTACGCAGAACATAAACAGGTAAATAAGAGCGTAGAATGGAAAATTTGTGGATTGTTTTACGCAATCTGTTACACAGAAAGGAGATATGCTTGTCCCATTTTAAATGTTGGTCAATAATAATGCCTACATATTTAACTTGTGAGGATATACTCAAAGCGTTACATGAGCAAGTAGGTAGGTTACAATCATGTATAGTTATACTTATATTATTATTTATTTCTAGTTGCTCAAGGCCATGTGATGTTAATGAAAATGGTATTAATTTTGTTTTAGAAACGTTCAAAGAAAGTAAGTGAGCATCCAGCCATTCTTTAATAATATTAATACCACTGTTAGAATTTTGATAAGTTTCATTCCAACTCGAACCGCTAAATATAACCACAGTATCATCAGCATAAGAATACAGAGTACCAGAATATTTCTCAATGTCAATTTTAAGTAAATCGTTGATATATATTAAAAACAAAACAGGACCTAAAATCGTCCCCTGAGGTACACCTATGTCAATGTTACGTGATTTACTAAGGTGATCATTTATTTTAGTTGCTTGAGTTCTGTTACTTAAGTAAGATTTAAATAATTTTAAAGCAATTCCATTAATTCGTAATCTATCCATTTTATTCAAAAGTATACTGTGATTGACCGTATCGAAAGCTTTTTGTAAGTCTAGAAAAATTCCTAGACATTTATTTCCTACATCTAATTCTTGAATTATTTTTGAGGTAACTGCCATAATAGCATCATCAGTGCACAATTTTATATATATATATATATATATATATATATATATATATATGCTATATATGTATATATTTCAACTTTCAACTTATTACAGTCATTACGGTGTATCAAACACACACGGTATTTGAGAATGTGTTTCTTTATTATATAAAATATATTATGCTCGACCATGCCGAAATGTAGTAATTATACACCTGGTAGTAGCCCTTTAATGCACCTCATTAAAGTACACCTATTCATTATAGTTCAGTTGTTCAGTCAATGAGAAATCACCATTGTACCATTATAAAACCGCAAGTATCGATTATTCTCGCATATGCAATCGAAAGACAATTTGCGTAACGTCACGGAGGCTGGAAATCCAATCCTGTCGCAGAAGGTTATGTTCTGTTACTATAATAATTAGCGTTAATTGTAAATAATATTCAAATAAATTCAATTTGTCATCTCGTTTTTCAATTCTAAATCAATTTCCTGGTTATATCAATATTAATATTCATGTTATTCTCTAGATTATATCAAGGTCAATGACATTCGTCCCTCGGAAAAAATCAATATTTCGCGTCTGCGCACATCTCACAATTTAGAAGGTCAGTTCCGCTCTTCACTTAGATAACCATAACATGAATACTTATGAATAATATCAAGTTAGAAATATGGTCGAGCATAAAAAGTCGTATGAAACTTGCGCTCGTTTCATAAACAAACATATTCGCGTCTTAATTACTACCATTATAAGCTGGTTGCATAACGTACTAATGCTCTAGAACTACTGATACCAGCTGCACGTCATGTTCACGCTTATCAGAACATAGTTCATATTTTACACATTGCTCTTGAACTATTTCATAAAGCGATCGTATGTGATTATATACACATAATTGTGTACTTTTTCACAGAGAGAACCGAAAATCTATCGACAATTTCCATTTTCCAGTTTTACTTGCATACGTTTAGGAGTCACTATTCTTATGTAATATAGCTCAATTGTTAAGAAACATATGTCAGTTGTAAAAATTAATTATTAAAAAAAACCGAGAGATATTTCATTCGAAATAATACAGGGACATCATTTTATTTTTACTTCAATTTTTATTGTACCTGAGTTTTTTAATGTACTTCACTCCCACCCCTTCTACTAATGAAGTTCCAACTGTCCTCTACACAGAACCAAGGCCGCATATAGTAAAAAGCACCGAGTTAGTGAGTATAGTACGTTCCAGAAATATGTTCGCGTTTTCCAGTGACGAAAGAGCTTTCAATATTGAATCATATTTTCGCACAGATACTGTCCGTTTGCCTATGTCGCATCCCGATTTCCCTCACCTGCTTCTGCACGCCCCTATGTAAAGGCTAATGCCTGGGCTGTCTTAGCTCTTTTCTGAAAACATTAATTTCTGTTAGGAATTGGACGTTTACGTAATATTATACAACTGTTCAAAATAACTTAAATAAAAGGGCCTAGTTAAGTAATTAACTGTCACGTGATTTCCCCCCTTTCTACGATCCTGCGGCATAACCACTTGGACGGACAGTAGATAGCATGTCTGAGTAATTTTATCTGCGCGGGTCGGGAAGAAGTAAAGACTGAATTTACAGTACGTAAGGTACTCCTTTATAGACCGGGTACAAAATTATTTCAACATAAGTTACTAGTACGAAGGACAAAACTGGCAATTGGAATTAGATGCAATAGTCTATAGTGCGATAATATGCACAAAAGAACTGAAGCCTGTATCGAAATGAACGGCCACCATTTTCAAAAATGTGTTT
The DNA here is from genome assembly GCF_040183065.1 of Periplaneta americana. NCBI lineage: Eukaryota > Metazoa > Arthropoda > Insecta > Blattodea > Blattidae > Periplaneta > Periplaneta americana. Next base: position 164,424,275 of record NC_091124.1, read on the forward strand.
AAATATGCATATTATGATTATTTTTCAATTTAAGTTCATTCTCTATATTGTACGCTAATGTGCTGTAGACAGTAAAATACACACTGCATAATGAATACGTTCGCATGGATAACTCAGTTCGTGAGTAAAAACACTTATTGTTAATACAGTACTGCATTTTGATTAAACAAAAACCTAATGAAAATCATCGAACTCAAAATCGCGATATTTCCTAGTTTACGTAAATGGATGAACTACTTTCCTTCCCTCCTGTACCTAGTAAAGTGATTTGTTTGTGTTTTTGCGCCAGTATCATCGAACTCCAGTCGTGGAAGGGGGTAGCAAACGGTGTTTTCCAGGTCTCTAAAGGTATTGCCAGGTTAATATTAAAAATGTTAGTAAAAATAAAATGATGTCCCTGTACTAAGGTGCCCATATTCCCCGAACTTCCCTTATAGCATTTGCAATTACATATTTATGAAAAATAAGTTTCTCGTCTATGACTACCATCAAAACAAAAGCATGAAATCCCCTTGAAATTGAAAATTTCAGATAGAGCGAGCGAGAGAGAGAGAGAGAGATAGAGATTCGTGTCTTTTAAAGAGTTAGGGGCTACTTTCTGAAAAAGAGGCACCTTATAGCATTAATTATTTATTTATTACTTTATACAGTAACTTCTGAAACATTTTTGTTACATTTTTATATTCAACGTTGTTTGTGTTTCTAAATATATCATAAATATATGTTAATAAGACGGTTTTTTAAATTTATTTTGTAAATCATTTCGCGACCCCCACTTTGGGAACCACTGAGTTATGAGGACAGGAAGAGGACAGTGGCCTGTTTGTACTGCCCAGCATTTGCCTGCAGAAACTTGGGACACCACGAAAGACCCAAGTCAGGATAGCTGGCACTTGACATCGAACCCCGAATATTTCATATAAGATACATACGCTAGCCGTAAAAACCACCATGCTCGGTGGTGTTCAATATACGTAAGTACGATGCTTAATTTGAAAGCTGTGTACAACATCCTTTTCAACCATAGATACTAATAAGAGAAATGGATCGATAGTAGAAAGAGAAAAGAGGAATTACCACAGTCTAGTATATAGGCTACAGTCGCGAAGCTCAATACGTAGTAAATATGCAAACATTAGATAGCTGCTCACCACTAGGATCGCTAATATCGCCTCATTACAGGCAATGAAAATAGTACCATCACAGTCTATTGTTTCTCGCACCCTCAAAACTTAAGCTTCGTGACTGTATATAGTAGACTGTGGAATTACTGTAGAAAATGCTCTCAGTCCGACACCGAATCACGACCCTCTTTCGTAATCTAGCACAGATACCTGAGCACTCGTCGAATAATTTAAAACATTGAGGACCATTTTCATAGACATTCTTTGCGCGGGCTTCCGGTGGATGATCAGCGAACTAACGTTTTTCGTATTGATAAACCAGTGTTACCGATATAATACGATATGAATCCTGTACAAGTAATCAGTCGATAGCCGGGGCTAGTTTAGCACGCTCGTAGCGCGGGCTAGCGAAATGTCTATGCATAGCACTCTAAATGGCTAATGAGAGAGTCTAGAGTCTAGATTTAACGAGAAAAGTAAATTTGATTCATACTCAGAGTTAATGTGCAACATGACATGCCTAAGACAGTAAAAGAAAAAATGAATTGTGAAAATAAAAGTAGGCCTATTTCTATGCGGCCCGCTGATATTTAATGTGCACTTACAGTAATCGTTTACGATTTATTTACACGCGGGATCCAGGTCGTGGGGGTGGGCACATCAGCAGATGTTCCGTTCCCACAGTCTCGAATTACTGCCATCATAGTCGTCTTGTTTTCGTCGACGACCGTTGTACATCAAGCTGACAATGTCGCATTGTTTTACAGTACAAAGCGAATTTAGTTACTTCTAACTTCATCGTATTATTTCAAATCAACTGTATTTAATTATTTATTGGTTTCTGTATTTACTGAAGAAATTTTATTGATGCCAGTATATTGTTTGTTGAAATACCATATTATTTTAGAATTAGATGATTACCATAATTGAATATGAGGAGTAAATTATCTGTTATTTGCTGAGGATCACAAGATTGATGCTGATTAGGAAAACCAATAAAAAAATGGCTTGCTTACTAAGGAAAATTATAATAAGCCTATAATTTTCATAATACATCGGTAGAAAATTGAATTGGAACAGAGGGGAAATGAGGGGAGAAATTTAAAAGGTTCACGAAAACGCGTCCTTGTAAAGCAGCCGTGGCGAGAACGTGACTCGCGAAACATTGTGGCTCGCAGTGATAGCTGTGAATTTCGCGTGCTTCTAACCTCCGCAAACCCCCACCCTCTCACTCATTGGAGTCAAACTCCGTTCCATTTGTATTTGTCTCTGACCTGCGAGTGGCATATGTCTCTCTCGAAACCATGTACGAAAGTTCCAAGTAGGATGGGAGGACGCATGTTTTTGCTGTCAATATGATGAGAATATTAAATGTATGATTTGTTCACAAGTATTACGAGGAAAACGGTTGTATAACATAAAACGGCATTATACTACATGTTACTAATGAACAGACATCGGATTCTAGGGCAAATGCCTATTTTGTTTCTTTAGGAGAAAAGTAAAAATAATTATTAATATTTGTGTTTCATGGAAATTGAAAGGTATTCAAAGAGTTTTATAGTGCCCTAAAATGCCCTAAAACGGTTATTAGAGCCTAATTTGTTAATATTCGCCTAAAAATGCCTAACTCACTGTAAAGTTTCGCATTTTACTCTTACTTTTCATAATTTATACATGCATTCACTGCGAAATTTAAGGCATTTAAAAAGTGGAAAGTTTGCTTCACACCGGCCATGAAACCATTGATAAAGGAAACAAAATGTTTTGAATCTCACGACACTCGCAATAGATTTCACCGAATTTAACATGTTTGGAGGCATAAATGCCGACAAAGAACCAACCTTAGTTTTGAAGCAGGCAACAATCACAACATGTGCTGCTACCGATTCAGAGATATACTATACTATAAAAATGACTGTTTTCGGTCTGAAACCGATTAGCTGTACTGCCCTTCAGAGTGTCATAAAATCACAATTTTTGGAGAAAGAGTGTTTTTGAAATATTTATGAAAAGTCGTAAAACTGCGAATTAGTAGGGTAAACCGTTACAAAATATTTAAAAGAATGGCCCTCCTAGTGTTAACACTACCAGGAAATGCAACAATAAGTGGAACTTTGTATTTTTGTCCAATTGAATCTCAATAACAACGGTTCATTTGAATGCTCGTTAACAGTTGCTCTTTCCCTCACCTTATTTGTGTTGAGAAGTTTTGAGCGGTAGGACGTTTTCCTGTGAAGTTTAACGCGATAATGCCGAAAAATATAAGTGCAAAATCTACATTGATCCGGCAATGGCTAACAGAATATTCAGAATTCACTTATGATGGAAAAATAATATTCTGCAAGATTTGTAGCAAACAGGTATGTAACAATAGTTGAAATATATAAATTCTATTAATTTTAATGAGTAGGCCTATAATATTTATACATTGACTGAGCTATCCTGAGGTATAATTCTTTTTAAGACCACTACACTTTAACCTTTTAAATTCCGATAGTTAAAGTATTTGCAGGTCATTAAAATTTTGATTGTTCGAACCCACTAACTTTGTGATAGAAATACCGCAATACAACAATTAGGATTTTATTTTAATTCAGTTTACTTTACATTTTTAGATTTCGCAAGAAAAGAAGTGCCACCTAAAGCAGCATGTGCAAGGAGCGGCTCATAAGGCTAAAGCTCAGCAGAAAAATCAACTGCAACAAACTTTACTAACACAGCCTACTTCATCCAATCTCAGCAGCAATTTCTATGCTGATTTAACCAGAGCGTTTGTTGCTGCTAACATTCCCTGGCATGCAATTGAAAATCCGGTTTTAAGACAGTTTTTACAAAAATACTGCAAACAAAATATCCCATCTGAGTCGACCCTAAGAAAAAATTACTTAGACAGAATATACAATGAAACTTTAGCTTCCATTCGGGAGGATATAGGTGATTCTTACATATATGATGAAACCTCAGATCCTATGAATAGGTATATAGCAAATATGGTAGTAGGAAAACTTAGTCCTGATGGACCTTCGATTCCACACCTCGTATGTGTTAAGGAACTTTCGAAAGTGAATAGCCAAGCCATTGCTTATTTTGTAAATAAAGGCCTACAGTCTTTATACTCAGGTAATATAGACGATTCTAAAGTTCTGTTGTTTTTTACTGATGCTGCCTCATACATGGTTGCTGCAGCTCCACTTCTTAAAACATTTTATCCTAACCTCACGCATGTAACCTGTGTAGCACATGGCCTTCACAGGGTTTCTGAAACAATCCGGAATAAATTTCCTCTTGTTAATTCGTTTATTTCTAACACAAAAAAATGTTTTTGTAAAGCCCCATCCAGGATTTCAATATTCAGACAGAACTTTCCAGATATCCCACTCCCACCTCAGCCGGTTGTTACACGATGGGGAACCTGGATTCAGTCAGTGGTGTATTATTCTAAGTATTTTAAAGAAGTGGTCACAGTTATTGATAAATTACCTGAAACTGATAGTGCAGCGTGTGTGAAAGCAGTGAAAGATTGTCTGAATGACTCACGAGTGAAAAACGATATTGCCTACATAGCATCAAACTTTTCTTTCATACCTGCAAGCATTGAACAATTAGAAAGTGAAAAACAATCTCTTTGTAGCCAAATAGCAATAGTAAAGGAAGCTCAAGTGAACATACATTCTGCTTTGGGCGAAACTGGGAAAAAAGTTAAAAATAAGTGGATAAGAATGTAGGATTTTCATTGTTGGAAAAAGTATCAAGAGTGATATCGGGGGCAAGTGTAAATGTTCCAGTAAGTATTGATGTTTCTATTGTACCTAATTTAAAATTTGCGCCTCTCACATCAGTTTCGGTTGAAAGAAGTTTTTCTGCTTTCAAAATGATTCTCAGTGACAAAAGGCAAAGGTTAACTGTGGAAAATTTAGAAAAAATTCTGGTGGTGTACTGTGCAGATAATTATAATAAAGTCTGAGCATGGAACTGAATTTCAATAACTTAAAATGAGTAATCTTGATATCAATAATCATTATTTCATTAGTTTCAATATATTAAATTTGTGCAGCTCTGTTTATAAATATAATATAGTATTCTTTTTTAATTTTTAACATACTTTTTTGTGCGTATTTTAGTGTATAACTAAAAATTTCAGTGAAAGAAATAAGTATGATACCTTGATGTGCCTAAAATGCCTATTTTCATTAAAATAGAGCCTAATTTTACAAATTTTGAGCTTATTTTAGGCGCCTAAAACTACAATTTTAGTGCCTAAAAATCCGATGTCTACTAATGAAACATTAAAGGTTTAAGTGTTATTGTTGTCATCATCATCATCATCATCATCATTATCATCATCTCTGTACGTCGACCCTTTTTCAGGAGATGTACGAATAATGCGGTTAGCTCTTCAATTTGAACTCACTGATTTACTATGTGATGTCAAATGAAAGCTAAATGTAAGGACTTGACAAATGTTGAACTTTCAAATCTTTGCCAAAAAATAAATATCCGAAGCTTCGTTCTTTCGCTTGCTCTGTTGAAGCCATGTTCGCTACAACTTACGTTTGTGAAAAATTATTTTCAACAATTAAAATAGTAAAAACCAAATTTAGATCACGGCTGACAGACAAGTACCTTCGTGATCAACTACGACTGGCAGTAAGCGACATAATTCCTGATTTTGAAACTCTGTCGCAGAGATATTCTGAAGACAATTAAATTTAGGTTGTGATATTGTTCATTTATTGTACATTTCTTTCTTCGTTACACGTACTAAACATTAGTTTGTAGCCTTGTACTGTATAAAATTATATTTAAGTGCTTGACATAAGGAAAATGAAGATCCGTTAATAAGTCAGACAGTGGCTTCACTTCCCCTTCGGGTGTCCGCCTCCCTCCATAGGTGCTATGCACGTTGCAGGTTACACAGTGGCTCGGCGCACGATTACATTTTCGCCACCTCTGTTGTAAAGGGACTTCGGGGCTGAGAGAAACTGAATATATGAGCTCCAAGCCAGTTGGCCACTTGCCTCACTCCGGACTTCGCTGCTCCACTGATGGAGCTCTAGAAAATTTTGAAGGGGAAAAGTCGAAAATGGACGTAACTTATTAGGTACAACATACGGGGGTTAGAGGGATGTGTTCAAGGGGCTGACTACAGGTTCGAAAGTAGAAATACCAGAAGGTGTAAGTCAGCGCATTGAAATGTACTTTGTCCTTTCGCAGTGTGAGTCGAGTAAACTCACTCGTATAACAGATGTGATGTTCGATAGCTAAGGCAAGGCAAGTACTATAACGATGACATCTATAAGAGGAATCTTAAACGTTACAAAATAATAACACATCCGGAATCAACTGAACACGTTTGTCTCTTAGAAAGTAGATTAACATATTAGGCCTATCTCTGTAATGTGTACAATGTACATAGACTATAAAAGATACATCAGGTAACTTTATCAGGCGATTGGAACCCCACTCATCTTCGCCACTTCCTTTCCTCCCCTACCATCCTTTCATTCATCATCCCGTTACTTTTTCTGATTTTCAGATCTCTCTACAGGCGGCCCTCCGAAGCTGCTGGATCTCTCGACCGACCTCTGTGGATTGTATTCATGTGATGGATAGCTTCTGCAACGGAACCCGGGGAAAACCTTCTCGGGGGAGGACTTCCGCCTCGGAACGTTAAAGGAGCCTTGGGGGGGTTGCCGAAGCAGAAGTGGTACATGGACTCTGTTGGCTGTAGGGATCGGTCGTTTAGGGGGTGAAATGATTAGGTCGGTGCGCGTAGAGGATCCGTGGGCACGCAACTCATCCCATATAGGGAGGTGTACAATAGACCTCAGGTCCTAATGCGTGGGATGTTCCCTCCCTCATAACAAGACAAAAATGGGGGAAAAATGGTTAGATTTCACCCTTAGGGCATTAAGTAAGCTGATCCGGACTATATTTATTGCGAATTGTTACGACAGTCTTACATGTCACGAAGTGTAGTTAACGATTCATTCTCTTATTAACTTGAAAACTACTCTCGCTCTCCCTCACACTCTCGCTCTGTCTACGCAGCGCTTGCATAGAAATTATAGGCGCGTAGCGCGACAGCTTTCGAAGGGAAGCGCTGATTGCATTCTTATGCAACTTCAAGACTGGAATTCGATGCTTGTTGCAGTCATACCTGGGATTCAATCGAAGAAGGACCTACATCCACCGTAGAAATAATACAACTTCAATAATTTTTTCAGCCCAAACGGGGGTTTATTGGAGAGAAAGTTGAAGCACGGGTATTTTTATTTTCAATGTACTTTCACCTCATAAATTCCCTGTTCGATCTGTGACTTCGGTCTGACAATGGCTCCTTGTGACTCAGCAAAATCGCGCATCTTGAGATTAAGACTTTGGTTGTCTGTTTCAGATTAGAAACAAAGGAACACGTTACGAAAGATTCAACGTTCTTGATGACAGTAGAAAACTATTGTCACAAAATTGAGACAGAATGGATAACACCACATTTCCAGAAATTATGATAAATCACAACGAAAAAGAAGACGTAATTTAAAACAAGCGAAATTGAAACGCAGAAATCAAAACAACGAAGAAAATGTGATCGTGCTTCGGGGAAACAACGTAGGCTATGTAATATGAGCTCTAATCTTTGTGGAGAAAATGAAGAAGGTTAATTGATTTTTAATCTATTAATTAAATTACTAATTTATTACAACAGCTAACAAACAAGTTTATTATTATTATCATTATTATTAGTATTAGCCTAGTATTATTATTATTATTATTATTATTATTATTATTATTATTATTATTAGTTATTAATTTCATACTGGACAAAGAGGTTTTGAACTGAAGTGATTTAGGAAACATGGTTTTCGAACTTCAAATGTATTTATTTATTTATCTATTTATGTACTTACTTATTCACTTACTTATTTATTCACTTACATATTTTATTACAGTGTGTCGAATTGGAACATGTACGGAGAAAATATCTACCACCCTCGATGCTAAGTCAGAATAGGAGTTCGCTGGCATGTCTTGACCTCATGGGGAATAGAGAATACGAACAAAAGATTGGCTTGTTCCTCTTGAAGGCGAGAAAGATTAGAACTTGAGCTGTTGAAGTTTGTGACACGAACTGAGGAAGGGATAATAGTATCTACCCAACTGTACACTTTTATGTCTGTTTTAGGTTAGGATATATAATATAATGTGTTTTGTTGTGCCATTTTCATTTTAATATGTGTGTTCTTTTAGAAAGTAGTTGGATATAAGCATAGGTGAGAGGGGGCGGTGAAACCTACAAAGTAGGACTTGTTTTGGGTACAAAGCACGTACGGTCAAAAGACCCGTGCACTGGATTTTAGAGAAAATTATGATAATATAAAATCTGTATGTATAATATTACTCAATAAATACATCTATCTACTTATTTATTTCCTTATTTTTTACTTATTTATTTATTTATATTTAATTATTTATTAATTTATTTGGTTATTCATTCATTCTGCTATTTATTCATGACAACAGATTCGTTATAATATATACTTTCTTACATATTAATTTCTTTATACATTTATTTTTTACTATTATGTATAATTAATGAAAAAATGTATTATACATCTTATGAAGATTGAAATATCATTACAAATAATTTAATCAGCATATCAATAACAACCTCATAAAATTACTTACAAAAACACTCCCAAAAATAATATACACTTATGAAAAAAATAAATAAAAAATTATTTGATTAACAATATTTTCACCGTTACAATTATACATATATAAACACTAAATATAAACATTTACATAGAGATAAAAAATTTTACAGGAGAAAAAGTTCGTCCAAAGGGCACTCTGGAAGAGTACCCAAAACGCTCATTGCATTTCCGCGTTGAATAGCAATTCTTAAGCGCTGACGCAAATAAGTAGTGCAACGGCGATCACCAGTAATGGAGATCAAAATTTGGCCGATTTGAGATACCAAAACTTTAGCGTCATGACTCCAAGGACCGAAGGTCTCCACAGCAAGGGGGACAAAGATATAATTGTCTAAAAGATGAGCATATTTATTGACTTTCTTCTTCACGGCTAATTCAGCAGCAGATGCTGCGTGTCTGGAGGTATTCGGCAAGTGAGATGGAGCTAGAGTGTCAACGCAAGTGGAGTCCCAAATTAAAGATTTTCCTCTAGACCGTGGAATTAAGGTGAGACCATCGGGTCGTTTACCATCCGCGCGACTAATACCTGGTGGTTCCAAAAGAGACGGGATGCCACAAGAAGTCAGAGATCATTTAATGATATCATTGAGTGATGTATGTCTGGGAATGCGACCCTTGCTCCTCGCACAGCTGAGTGCATGATGACCGTAAATATCAGCAATTCCCCCGCAAATACATTGGTGTGGCTGGCAGAGTTTACAACCAAGGCGTAAAGCTATTGCGATTTTAAAGGATGTACTATCTGTTAGGATTAATTTTTGGTTACTATTCTGTATTTATACACGTTTATGAATGCTTGATTATTTCTACTTACTTTTTTAATTAAACCCTTATTTACTCAATAAATTTATTCATTTACAGAATTGCTATTTTATTTATGTAGTTATTATTTTATTTAGCACTTATTCACTAATCTCACTTCCTTTCATCATATTTATTAACTTAATTTGTTATTACCTACGTACTTTCTCAATTCTTTTCTTGTTTATAAAATTTATCCAGTTTGTTTACATTTTTGTTTATTCCAAATTATGAAATACAGCTTATGTAATTTCTATTTGTTTTAATATTATTTTCTCCGGATAACAAGAGATTTCAAATCGCGGACCAAACAAAGGCCTATTGTAGTTCCCTCATCGAGTTACATCTTTATTGACGAACTGATATAATATTATGCTGCCATTTCGAGATCGTGTCGTACGGTACGTAAAACAAACATTGAAAGCGTTTTATTCAATTCGATTTACACATATCAATATTCGACACCGTTCAAACACGCTTTCGCTTGCGCTGTGGCACAACAAACAAAAGAGAGCCGTGACAATATAAAGCGCTTTGTATCTCTTAAGGATATCCCCAGCCGTGTTGTGTTGTATACTGAATATACTCACATGGTTTGGATTTGTAAACAGTTCGTAGTCATTTATAACGGAATATAAAACACATCTCTCTTTGTAATAGCATAAATCAGCAGAAATGATATCATACAGCTTTATGATACTAGAAACAAATAAACTAACAATGGAAATCGGAGCCAGTGACAGTGATTTTGCACATTAGACACAAAAATATGAAATGCCTCCAACTTGTTTTGCTGTACTTTTACCTTGCATTGTTAATGATTAATCTAGATATTTTTGTTGTTTTAAAGGTAGAATAAAATAAAAGGCAACTCAAAATGCAAAATGTGTACATTTTTATGATGCGACAGTAAAGTTTAATTCTTATTAATATTTAAAACAAGTTGAAAAACCTGAGATGAATCCTCACCAGGTACTATAAAATATGCTTTGCAATCGTCATTTGCTTACCGCATAGATAGTCAACTGAAAATGGCGGCCCCGGTCGAACGTTTTGGTAAAGCTAACATTAGTGAAATAGAATTTAGTAAGTTAATTAATATTCTATTGTATCAGAGTACTTTATTTGTTCTAATCTTTATATATAGGGTGGTTAAAAAGAGCGCCGGTTTTGATATATTAAATTAAGAAGTTTATTTCTATAAAAAACAGAAACAAAATACATAAACATGTTCATCTAACCTCCCCATTTCATGTATGAAACATGATGTCGGGCCTATGACCTCCTCTACTGCGCTGGCATGCAAGAACTCTGTCCATGAAATTCACTATGACTGCATGATAACTTTCCACTTCCATTTCGCCGACAATTCTTCGAACTTCCTCCTTCAAGTCATGGATGTTTTGGGGTTTATTGACATACACCAATGACTTAAGATGACCCCAAAGAAAAAAGTCACAAGGAGTTAAGTCACATGACCTTGGTGGCCATTGATGATCAGCATTGCGCGAAATGAGGCGATCCGGGAACGACGACGCCCAGGACTTTTAAGGTCTACTGTTGAACCCGTCTCAAAGTACTTTTTCATAAGTCTGCGAACTGTTGATACATTCGATGCTTTATTACTCTCTAGAATCGCGCGAAGTCGCCTGACAGTTGCAGAATAACTTTCTCCATTCTGATAAAACGTTTTCACGATTAACACAAGTTGCGCACAAGTGAACTGCTCCATTGTTAGACACAGAATGCGAGAATGCAAGAAATTCAAACTGAGTCATCAATCGGAATGTTCTGGAAATAGAAACTAAACAAAACAATGTCACCAACGGACAAACGAAAATTTACCAGCAGTTTCAAAACCAGCGCTGTTTTTAAACCACACTTTACTTTCCTTTAATCGTGTAATAGTCAATTAAATCCCACTCGACTTTTGAATTTCTCTGGATAAATCAAAACCCCTTTGTTCTTTATGGTTGTGAAACTTGGATTCTCACTTTGAGCGAGGAACATAGGTTGAGGGTGTTTGAGAATAAGGTGCTTAGGAAAGTATTTGGGGCTAAGAGGGATGAAGTTACAGGAGAATGGAGAAAGTTACACAACACAGAACTGCACGCATTATATTCTTCACCTGACATAATTAGGAACATTAAATCCAGACGTTTGAGATGAGCAGGGCATGTAGCACGTATGGGCGAATCCAGAAATGCATATAGAGTGTTAGTTGGGAGGCCGGAGGGAAAAAGACCTTTGGGAAGGCCTAGACGTAGATGGGAAGATAATATTGAAATGGATTTGAGGGAGGTGGGATATGATGGTAGAGACTGGATTAATCTTGCTTAGGATAGGGACCAATGGCGGGCTTATGTGAGGGCGGCAATGAACCTCCGGGTTCCTTAAAAGCCAGTAAGTAAGTAGTAAGTAAGTAAATCAAAACCTCTAGTGAGATTACTGTTGACAATAATGTACCATAAAGTTAATCTGAAGTAGGCCCCTAATTGATGGGTTACTGATATCCATTATGTAATTATATATTTAAGTACTTACTGTATTTAGTGATTAATGGAAATGACTAGACATCTAAAAAAAGTTGTCTGATTGTACAAATTTAAAGAGGAACGAAACGGTAACAATTTCGAAACATTTGCAATGAGTTAGAATATTCAGTTTACTGCATGGCACTCTACTTAGTAACAAAACATTTCATTTTTTAATATTGTTAAATTTCGACAGTCTCTGATGTCACTGAGTAGGGCCGGGATGTTAAAGCAGCTGCACTGCGTGCTCTCAAGTATCCGCACAAAATTTCCTTAAGAGCGATGATTGTACAGGGACATCATTTTATTTTTACTTCAATTTTTATTGTACCCGAGTATTTGAATGTACTTCACTCCCACCCCTTCTACTAAGGACGTTCCAACTCCAAACAGAACCAAGACCGCAGACAGTAAGCAGTACTGAGTTACTGAGTATAGTACGTTCCAGAAATATGTTCGCGTTTTCCAGTGACGAAAGAGCTTTCAATATTGAATCATATTTTCGCACAGGTACTGTCCGTTTGCCTACGTCGCATCCCGATTTCCCCCACCTGCTTCTGCTCGCCCCTCTGTAATAGCTGGGCTGTCTTAGCTCTTTTCTGAAAACATTAATTTCTCTTAGGAATTGGAAGTTTACGTAATATTATAGAGCTGTTTAATTTAACTTAAATAAAAGGGCCTCGTTAAGTAATTAACTGTCACGTGATTTCCTCCCTTTCTACAATCCTGCGGCATAAGCACTTAGACGGACAGTAGATAGCATGTCTGAGTAATTTTATATTTTCGGGTCGGGCAGAAGTGAAGATTGAATTTACAGTACGTAGAGTAGGTACAGAATTATTTCAACATGAGTTACTAGTACGAAGGACGAAACTGGCAATTGGAATTAGATGCAATAGTCTATAGTGCGATAATATGCACAAAAGAACTGAAGCCTGTATCGAAATGAACGGCCACCATTTTCAAAATTGTGTTTAAATATTCATATTATGATTATTTTTCAATTTAACTTCTTTCTCTATATTGCACGCTAATGTGCTGTAGGCAGTATTATATACACTGCATTATGAATACGTTCGCATGGATAACTCACTTCGTGAGTAAAAACAGTTATTCTTAATACAGTACTGTACTTTGATTAAAGAAAAACCTAATGAAAATTATCAAACTCAAAATCGCGATATTTCCTAGTTTACGTAAATGGATGAACTACTTTTCTTCCTTCCTATACCTAGTAGAGTGATTTGTTTGTGTTTTACGCCAGTATCATCGAACTCCAGTCTTGGAGGGGGGAGCAAGCGGTGTTTCCGGTTCTCTAAAGGTATAGATAGGTTAATATTAAAAATGTTAGTAAAAATAAAATGATGTCCCTGTACTTTATCTTGCTAAAAAGTGAACCTAGTTGGACTTGTATTGCTTGTAGTATGCGTATGTAATACAGGCGCTTTGATATCCCTGGGGTAGGGTATTCCGCAAGCGCGATAGCGAGATAGTGAATGATGTTGAATACATTGATGTTTATATGTTGGTGTGGCTAGAATGATACTATTTTACGTGCGTGTGTAGAGATTGTAAAAAGATGATAGGTAACTGAAGCGGGAAGCGAGGAGGACTAGGAAAAGGAGAACAAGGGAATAAAAATTTTTACGTTCATTAAGCAGAAAGCCAGTTAAGAGTTTGGAAGGATGGTTTAATGCAGCCCTGCACAAGGTTTGCGCTCTCCGAGCCGACTCACAGCTCATGAGCGGAATGCAGATATTAGCTGCGCTCTGTATAAGGGTGGACTGGAAGAAGGGGTGATCTCGTACAAAATGTACGCAAAAGGAAGTACTATTACGAGTGTTCATGAAATGGATTCCCGTTCAGTCTTTGCAGAACTATCTTAGACTATTGTTAATTAATAAAGAAACATTTATTTTACAGAAATAATAGAAATTCTATAGCTACTTAAATGTACAATATCATTTTGTTATATTTTTATTTATCAGTACATGAAAACGTGGTTTTATGCTGTTGGCAGCTGAAAGGAACAGTAGCCTACTGATCGTAATGAAACATCAGTTACAGATGTTCGATGCCTGCCTTTATTAAAGTTGATTATAGAAAACAGTTGCTCACAAATATAAATGTTGAGCCAGACATAGCAATAATTTTCACAGCCAGCCTATGTAGTCGTGGATATTATTGCTAATGTTTAGTCTTGTAAAACTCAACCAGGCTAATAGTATTATTCAAACGATCTTTAGCCCTTAGGTCACACTGAAGATGAATAAGTTCGAGCTGTAAATCGTTAAATGTTATTAGTTTCATTTTGGGGATGCCGATAAGCTTAATGTTTTACAATGTCAGTTTTTATTTCCACCTGTGCTTATCTTATATATTTGGATTTATATTAACGTTTTCGATACGCAGTGTGTATCATCTTCAGATATATATGTCAGTATGTGTTGTAAAGACCTAGCCTCTTATTATGTAGTGGGTTATTCACGTGCTTGTGACCTATCATTGTTTCTTAATTTAGCTACAATTACTATAAAATGTACTTGATACAGTGTGGGGTTGCTTGTTGTGATTTTGTTAAAAGTCTTTCTTTTGAAAGCACACATAGGTAAATAGAAAATTATGTTAAAACCAATATTATGACACATAACTATAAACAAATAAAATATACACTATAAAACAGTGTAAACACTATGGCACTTTTATCATGTTATGATTGGCTGTGTTAGCCTGTTATGTCGTAAAATTGGGTTGTTATTACTGTTTCTTGGTTAAAAAACACTGTCTTTCTGACGCATTTCACTGATTGTCTGTAGTATGGGACAACATACAATCCCATACTACAGACAATCAGTGAAAGTGCGTCAGAAAACAAGTGTTTTTTTAACCAAGAAACAGTAATAACAACCCAATTTTACGACATAACAGGCTAACACAGCCAATCATAACATGATAAAAGTGCCATAGTGTTTACAGTGTTTTATAGTGTTTTATAGTGTATATTTTATTTGTTTATAGTTATGTGTCATAATATTGGTTTTAACATAATTTTCTATTTACCTATGTGTGCTTTCAAAATAAAGACTTTTAACAAAATCACAACAAGCAACCCCACACTGTATCAAGTACATTTTATAGTAATTGTAGCTAAATTCAGAAACAATGATAGGTCACAAGCACGTGAATAACCCACTACATAATAAGAGGCTAGGTCTTTACAACACATACTGACATATATATCTGAAGATAATACACACTGCGTATCGAAAACATTAATATAAATCCAAATATATAAGATAAGCACAGGTGGAAATAAAAACTGACATTGTTAAATGTTATGTTTTAGGCCTATTTAACAACGCTCGCAACTGCCGAGGTTATATCAGCGTCGCTCGTGTGCCGGAATTTTGTCTGGCAGTTCTTTTACATGCCAGTAAATCTACGGACATGAGCCTGTCGCATTTAAGCACACTTAAATGCAATCGACCTGGCCCGGAATCGAACCCGCAACCTAGGGCATAGAAGTAATTAAGAAAGTACCTCTGATAAGGCAATGTATTTCAAATTCATAAAAAATAAATACCGACTGTACCTACGTTGGGTAATAATGCAGCTTTCAAGTCCTCAACCTTTTCACTGCGATCTTCAGCAACAAAACAACCGCAAGTATCTTTATGTCTGGACTCGTAATGACGCATTATGTTATGTTTCTTTCTACCTTCCAAAATGTTGTGGCAGATAAGGGACTGAGTATTTACTCCAGCAGCTATGAATAAATTAGCATTTTCCCATACAACATTGAAAGAATTTGCCTGATGATCACTTTTCCGTCTTTTAGATTCCTCCATACTGTACTGTAGCAGTAGGTAAGCAACGTGAAACAGTTACTGAGAATACACACTGCACTCCCCTAGATAGCTGAGTGGTCGTTTTCCTCTCCTCTACCTACAGTAAGCCTACGTCATTCTGACGTATCTTCCTCTCAGTTTCGGCGAGCGGTAAACACGGCTCTCCGCTCCGAAGGAGCGCGCGCGCTCCTTGAGCGCTGTTTGTGCAGGTATGATTTAATGTGATCACCACGACGAAGCGAACATAAGAATTATGGACATGTAATCTTTGCGACTGTTTGACATTGACGTCGGCCATTATAAAATCACAATAATCAAAATGTGCCATTGCTAGTATTCACAGTAGTATTGTTTTGAGTTGCAGCGGAGAAAATTTCGAATGCTGTTTAAGGAATGAAGTATAGAAAAAACTTTGTGATAAAGTTGGAGTTACTTGGATGTTTCAATATTAATGCGTATGGTTTTATTGAATTATTACCTTAGAATATGACATTGTTCCTTCATTGACCCTTGAAATTATGAAAAAATAAATTTGGAATTCACATATAACTACAAAATGCAGAGTTTATAAATGTGAAGTTGCGTTATATTAAATTTCAAAATGCTTAATATCACTACATCTAATCATGAAGGAAGCTTGTTTGTTATATTAATATGATCTAGCATATGACAGTTTTAATTTCGCATTAACTAATTAATTCTAGCTGAAAACAGTGGATTTCGGCATGTAAAAGGAAATAAAAATGTTTTAGCGCTCTCTGACATTGATACCGTTACTTTTCGCGTAATATACATACAGTACATCTGTTCGTTCGTCATAATATGTTCTTCTGTGTGCGCAACTTCTTCTCTTGATATGTTAGACACATTTTCATTACTTTCTGTAGCTGCGAATCAATTTATGAGTGAAAGAATTTTAATGAAAATAAGTTGTAAACATTGGAGTACAATGAAAATAAACGACATGAAAAATAAACAAGACTGAAGAGATAAGAAATAAATAACGAAGGGAATAATGAAAAGCGGGAGGTTCAAAAGAAGAAAGAAGGAATAAAATAGGGGGAAAAGGAAGGAAGAAGGAGATACTAAGGAATAAAAAGTAACAGATGTTACAAAACCAAGAGAAATAAAAAGAAAGTAATTGAAAAAATAGGTAAAGAAAAAAGAAAGAAAAAAAAGAAAGAAACAAATGAAAAGAGAAACGGAAAAGAAGAATGAATGTAGAAAATTAGGAAACGAGGAAGAAGAAAAAACAGAACAAAAGACAGATATATTAAAGGAGAAAGGAAAGAGATACATGTTAAAAGAAAGTAATCAGAGGTAAAGCAAACTGAACTGCTGGAAGTCGGCCCATCTTCCACGCTTTCTCTGCTTATACGTTGTGTAGGAAGCTTTGTACTTGTTCATTTCGTCAATGACATAATCAAGAAGAGCCACTTTCTATTTTCTCGTACAAATTAAACTTCTCCTGAGGCGATGCACAGGAGATTTCCTTCAACTCGCTTCTCTAAATTGAATTGACGAACTTCGTGAACCAGAGGCAGTGCTTTAAGATGTGACAATTTGTCGTGACTTTTCTCGAAGCCTCGTTTCTGTGCCCCAGTACCCGTCTGTAAGTTCTACAGAAGGTTTCAATTTTTTTAATCACACTTTCAGATTGCAAGTAGCTTAATATATGAAGGGTTCAGAGCCATAATGGGCCAAGCGCCATTTATTAAAAACGGAGGAAGCAAGGGTCAAAGTTAAGTAAATACCATAATTTAATGAAGATTGACATATCATTTAGTTTTAATGTGTATACTTTATATTACTTGCTATATGTTTCCATTGAATTATGGTAAAAACTTCATTTTAACCCAAGTTTTCTACGGTTTTAGTAAATGGCGCTTGGCCCACTATGGTTCTGAACACTTTATATGATGCCCATAGCATTATGATCTTGTTATTGATAATATCGGTGGTAAATTTACAGATAGTAATGCCACAGTTGCCTGTGATGGCTGTAATAACAGTTGCGGTGATTTTGGTGATAATAATTAATATGGTGTTCATGGGTTAGTAATGACCAGGGAACGGATTTATATGGACTAAAAATATATGAAATATGTAAATATATATGTAGTTATTTTTACCAAAATATGGAATTAAATATGGATTTTTACCAAAATATGGAATTAAATATGGACTTAAAATTATAAAAAAATGACTATGTACGTTAAATATTGGTACATTTTAATCAAACTAAACAAAAAATATAATGGACGTACCTTATCTTCCAATGTAGTTTCAACAAAACACAATTTTTATTGTCTGTTACCATAACAATAGGTTACAAACATTTCTTTCAAGTGCTGAAAAGTGAATCTTCTTCTATTGTCTCTGAGGATAGATTTATACTGACTAAAAGAGCGTTCGACGTCACAAGAAGTAACTGGTACATAATTCAATTTCACAATGTCTGCTGGGGATAAGTCCAAGTTAATCTTCACTGTTGATTCACCACTCATCACAGCAACAACCTTTTGTAGTTCTTCATATCCAGGGTTTTTTGAAAGTACAGTGTCCACCTTAGCTCTTACTGCATCTGCAACTTTACCTCTACCACGATTCAGTTGTTCCACAGTACTATTTATAATTTCAAAACTTTCAGATAGTGAAAGGTGCCTATTTTGGAGACTTTTGAGCGTTTTTATGATGCATGAAAATGTATGCTGAATGTGAGCTAAGTCATTCTTCACACTTATGTCACAGGTAACTGTTTTCGCAGTATCAATTGAGACTGCATCTTCAGAGTCCAATGCAAGGAGAACATTGTTAATAGAGTCTATATGTTCGGCATAATATTCAACTGCTTCTAGCCATGTACCCCATCTAGTTAAAATTGGCTTTGGTGGCAATGGAATTTCAGGGTACATTTCTTTCAACACGTTAACTCTACTGGGAGCTTTGAGAAATACTTTTTTCACTGATGAAATCAACAAATCTACTTTAGGGAAATTGTCTCTGACCACTTCTGCCACACGATGAAATGCATGCGCCACACAAGTAAAATGAGTCAATTTAGGATATACAACAGATAATGCTTGTCCAGCTTTGACCATATAAGGGGCAGCATCGCTAATAAAGAATAACACATTATCGTACATAATACCCTTTGGCCACAGGATACCCATAGCTTCGTTGAACAGTTTAACTATAGTTTTGTTATTGCACTTTTCTAGAACATCACAATGTAAAAGAATTCGTTCAGAATATTGTTCACTTAACAAACCGATAACTACATTACCAACAAGTCTACCTTCTTTGTCGGGAGTCTCATCAATGGAAACCCAAATTGAACTATCTTTAATTTCATCTCTTATCTTCTGTATTGTCTCATCGTAGATGGATGGAGCATACGTCTTCCTAAGTGTTGACTCATCCGGGATTGTATGTTGAGTATATTTTTCAAGGAATTCCCTGAAGACCTTATTCTTTAGTTTGTAGAGAGGAATATCAGCAGAGATGAGAGAACGGCACAGGTCGATGTTAAACTCAGATCTTACATTCGATGTTGTTGGTTGTGTTAAAAACAATTGTCTCTGCTTGGAATTTAGTTGTTTGTTGGCCTGATGTTTACTAGTTGTAATGTGTTGTTGCACCAGGAACTTTTGTGTAGATGATACTGCACACTGACACAAATTACAAAATAATATTTTATTGTCAGTTGATAAACCATCTTCTTTAAATTCTGAAATGTAACTTGTTAGTTTTGATTTTAAATTGACTGAATGACGTACTTTTGGCATATTTACCGTCTTTATAGTATGATTTACAAAACTGAACCTATGTGTACTCTGACTGGCATTTAACTGTTGAGCTGCACAACTGAAGTCTGTTAAAAATTTTAAATTAAATTAATACAGTTTTGTAACTTACTTTCCCATTGTTGATAGGACTGCTAATTTTCAAATAACTCTGATGTTAAAGGGATTACTGAACATGTGTTTAAATCTCTATTGTTGAAATGTATTTTTAAAAGTTAATGGAATTTTGTTTTGTTTTATTGTTAAACCTAATATAATATGGACTGTTTTATATGAAATATGGAAAATATATGGAAATTAACGAAAATATGTACTAAACTCTAAAATATGGAAAAATATGGAAAATAAAAGTAGGATTTTTCAACCCTACACATTGTGAAACATAAAGATAATGCAAAATATAAATTATATTAGCTTTATAAGTAAATATGTATTTACATATAAATCCTTTCCCTGGTAATGACCATAATATATTGGTAGTGATGGTGATGCTACAGATGAGAGTTATAGTGATATAGTCAAAATATTGATTGTTATAATAGTGATTTAATGATATTAGCGATGGTGGTGATGTTAGTGATGGTGTTAAAAGTGCAGCTAGATATAGTGATGGTGATGCAGATTGTGATCTTGGAGTGGAAGCAATGGAAATAACTGGTGTTGATGGTTATGGCATTGACGAAAATGTTAATGATAGTGATATAGGTGGCATTACGGTGCTAACAATAATGGTGATAATCTTTATACTAGTAATTATATTGAATTGGTGACAAAGAACTGAAGATGATGGTAATGATTGATGGTAATCGTTATAACGTTGAATGATGTTATTATGGTGATGATATGGGTGTACTATGATGATGGTAATAGTGATGAAACTGGTAGCGATGGTGATGGTGATGGTGATGATATTGATGATTGTGATAATAATGTGGATTAGGCTATATTGGTTGTTATGGTGATGAGAATGATATTGTTTGTGATTGCGATAGAGATGATATTAGTTGTTATGGTGATAGAAATGATATTGATAGTGGCGGTAATTAAGATGAAGACAATATTGATTCTGGTGATGATGGGAATGATTTTGGTTGTAATGGCGAGGGATATGATAATGGTATTATTTGTGATTGTGAAGGGGATAAATCGGAACTCCGTCTACCCTCTGTTAGTCTAAGCTGTTATATAAAAGTAGTTCACTATTTTTGTATTACAGTCTTCAATGCACTGCCTAATTATGTTAAAGCTTTGAAGAATCATGACAAACGTTTTAGAACAGAATTAACAAAATTTGTACATACTCATACTTTCTACACAACAGATGAATTTATTATTTATGCTTGTAACTTTGATTAATCTACTTGATATATATTCAGTGGCGTTCGTGCCTAAAATGAGAAGGGGTTAACTATTATTATGATATTACATAGTTTTCCAACAACTTAAACAATATCTCATTTGTGAAAAATTAAAATAATACTACAATTCTTTAAAGTAGATAATTGCCTTAAAATGAACCTGATGATGATGATGATGATGATCAATTATCTTTGAAAGAATATAGCGATTATTCCTTGCTTTATCATTTTGTTTTTCAATATTCTGCTAAGCTGTTGCCTAATTTCTGTTCTTCCAAGGACTGATAAATCTAGGCAAACATTCTTATGAGCAATAGATTCCTCATGCGTCTTAATTTTCTGTGTCGAATGGTTTAAATCTGACACATCAGTGCATGTCCAGCTCATGTCTTTACCTTTAAAAAATAGCAGGCACGGGAAACAAAATAATTTATTTGTAGATTCACAACCGCAAATCCAGCTGTTTCTTTCATACTTTTTTATATTAAAAGTCCTGCAAAATGTCTTACCTCGGCTTATTTGTGCTTGCTTTAAATCGAGTTGGAGTAACGGCTTTCCAAGTTTTTTTATTTTACGCTTATCTTCCAAGATTAAAACTGAAAAATTTGTTTGTAAAAGATATTCAATATTGAACACTATTCATTTTCTTTGGAAACGAACACTGGTCACACTCGCAGTTGAATATATTAAGACTAAAACACCAAAAAAGACTAAATGGATATTTAAAGGATTGTAAGAAACTATTAATAAATACAACAATTAATAACACACACGTACACGTGCTAAAAGCGTGATCTCGGCTACAGATTGGAGCCAACTTCCGGTTCGCATCACGAAGTCTTTCACGTGTCGCCTGTCTCACGATCACGTGACTACAGCTGCGCTGGTCCAAACACCAGCGCAACTACACATTTGCCATGCATTTTCCCTTGCCTCTCGCCTCCCACGCAAGTCCAGAAATTTCAGAGGAGAAATTGAACCTCGGAAGCTTACAAGCATGTACAGTCCGCATTTCACGAGAAGATCCGAGCAAGGAATGCGAGTTTTTCCGCCATCTTAAAACCTATCTCCGACATGGAACCGGCCGGCCAATGACTGAGCCTTGCTTGTCCCAGCCGGCCAATGATACCACTCCTCTCCACCTGCTTCTTCAAGGACGCTGAGTTACTGGATTACTCTCTCCTCTTACCCCGCAAGGACCGTACTCCCCTCGCAGGGATCCTCTCGTGAAATTTGGACAGTGGGTATTCGATCTCTGCGGTTCATAGGTTTTCATACGACAAAAATACATCAGAGCCTCAAGTAAACTTTTTGAAGATGAACAACAAACAAAGAATGACAATGTAATAATAAATTAATTTATTTATGGAATTAAATTGTTTTTACTTGTTTTTCCTGGGGGTTTCAGAACCACTGAACGCATAGGACGCATCGCCAATGTGTATATTGTACATTTTTCTATAGTGTGAACTAAAATATGTTTGCAAATTGAATTAGTCTGCTTACTGTGTATTGTAAAGTGATATCAAAAACTTTTTCCTTACATTTTTATTGCACCTTGTTTTTTTTAATATACCATGCAGGCTTTGCTTAATCGTAAGTTGTAGTTGCCATGGTAATATTTTATACTGCATAAGTACAATCTGGACATAGTTAAAAATGCAAGGAAAAAGTTTTTGATGTCACTTATATTTTTGTATAGCTCAACTGATGAATTGTAATATATGCTGTAAATTGAATAGTAATCTGTATAGCTCAACTGTTAAAATGTTTATGCTTTAAAATTTAAGTAATCTACATAATATACAGGGTGGAAGTGAAATAGTTTTGCACAGTTTCAGAGCGAATAGCTCATGTTGTATGTAATAAAAAACTATAGTATCAGGTTGGTAGAAAGTTAATAATTTTTCCAGAAAAAAAAATTCTCAAATGTGGCGGTCAGAAGCAAAGGAGTGTAAGTGCACTTACGTTACTTTCGAGAAAATGTGATTAAAAGTTACCAACAAGTAAACCTTCAGGTGGGATAAGAAACAAAACAAATGCCTTTATTGCCGTTCGATTAAGCAGTAACACTAATGCAAAATATGTAAGTTTTACAACTCGAACGCTCCTTCAGTGGAGCAGCGTAACCCGGAGTGAGACTAGTGGCCAACAAGCTTGGAGCTCACATATTTAGTTTTGTACAGCCCCCAACCTCTTGCAAGGACGCGTTTTGCGTACCTTTTAAATTTGTCCTCCCAATTCTCTTCGATTTTTCGATTTTCGTCCCACATCACTTCGTCCCTGAAGAAGATGGCAGAGCTAGCCGTCGAAAGCTTGGAAGCTAATCTCCAACTCACCTGGCTGAGAACCCGAGAAGATTTATTCAGTATTATACCTGAAAACATAAGTAACGTAGGTAAAAAGGTAAACTATTTATGCATATTACAGGTTGTGGACACCAACAGTAATGTTGCAGGTTAAGAGTTCCACATTGGCAGGCAATCGGCGTTAGTAACAATAGGGATATTAATTTCTATTACAGGCTGACTCTACTCCAGGAACTTAATGGAGTCACAAGTATCAGGGAATCGGGAATCGAACCTCGACCTGAAACTTAGCGTCTTAACCACTAAGCTACTGCGTGCCTCGTTACAAGGTTTGTACACCTGGTAAATGTATTTCTAGCACTGTCTCTTGGCCAACAAAATTCTGTCTTGGAGAATGGGATATCATAAGCGAAGCGTGTGGTAAGAACGACTATTCCCCACTCTCCTTTACACCGCACTAAACCCCTGTATTCAGTCTTTATTAATGCTGATAATCTTCCTGCACTCTGCTTCTACGCTATATATTACTTATTTACATGGCTACAAGAGAAATAGCTTTATGGGACAACAGCAGGCTTCCTCCCTAACCACAAGGTAATGAGTTAAATTCTGGATTTCCTCTCATTGCGATCGAAATATGCATTAATTCTCCTTCTTTCACATCAAAATTTTGGAATTTGGCATCGTTAGTTCTCAAGAGGAACAATCTTTATACGAAAGTCGCAGTCGTTTAAAAAGTAATGCCACACATTTTTCTTACAATATATTTAATGAAAATTGTTGCAGTTTGGGGGCAATGTAAATTAATATTTCTTCTTTACCTACCAGTACTATTTTTCTACAAACCCTCCATCATTTTGCACGGTTTTACGCCAACGTGGAACGGCTGCATTATATTATATTTCTTGCCGGTACCAGCTCTTGTCCTGTGTGCGAAGCCACTTACTTACTGCATCAATTACGCTGTTGCCACTTTCTAAATAAGTTCAAAGCAAAACATCTTTAAGAGACCCAAACATAGTGGTGGTGACAGATCTGAGCTGTAGGGAAGAATGCGGCAGCACGGTCCAACCCATTTTGGTGACGTGTTCCCGGGTTTGATGGCGTGACTTGTATGCTATCGCAACATTTATGTTGAATCCTTGCCAGGCCGAACTCGCCGGAAACGTTTGTTGAGCTTGTTGATGTACGCCTCTGAGTTAATGGTTGCTCCTCTTGGCATCACATCCACAAGAAGACTCCTTCACAATGCCAAAAGACAGTAACCATGACTTTCCTGCATAGGGGCTGTCTTGAATTTCTTCTTTCTGGACGATTGAGGATGATACCATTCCATTGATTGACTTTTTGTCTCCGTCTCAAAATTATACATCCAAGTATCATCACCTGTAACGATATGGGACAAAAAGGCTTCTCCTTCGGCGTCAAAGCCCTTTAACAATCCAGAGGAAATGGTTTTCCTCTGCATTTTGTGGACTACGGTGAGACTTCATGGAACCCATTTTGAGCAGACGTTTGAATATTCGAAAGCCTCTATAACTGAACAAACACTTCCAATGCTTATCGACAGTTGTAGAGCCATTTGTCGAATGGTGACGCGTCGATCCGCACAAATAATGACATCCTCACGATTCATTATGTCTGGAGTGTTGACTATGATAGGGCGTCAGTTTTGGAATTCGGTTTGTGCACTTCCTGATACCAAAACTCTCTGAGTCCATCGCACAATAGTGCTCCTATCAACTGCACGGCTACCATACGTTGCATAGATGTTCACCACACTTTCGTTTTCGAGAAAAATAATTCAATTACTGCTCGCTGATTATAACTGGAGTCTGCAACAGATTCCAATTTAACATTTCACCACAGCTCTGCCATCTGTCGAAATGACTTGCAACTCGGTATATGAGCGGGAGAAACATAAAATTTTAAGTCCTCAATAGTGCAATTTCCTTTGTTAAAGGCTGAGAAAAAATGTGAGGTATTACATTTTGTAAGACCCTCGTATCTTGTTCTAGATTTATCAATATTTCTGGACTTGTCGGTCCATAGTGTACAAATAATATATCTTGATTTCGTTTATTCCTTCGTAACAATTACTTTGACAGGTGACTGTAAAACGCTACGGTGAATTTCATTTAAAAATTAATTGCAACTATAAGTAATGTCACTAATATAAATCTTGTCGATGACAAAATGTTAATATACGAGCGTGGATTTAAGAACAGCGATACTTTACATGAAGGGTGTGGTGCTAAGTAGGTGTAAGTCTATTATATCAGCATTTTAAAAGGATAAAAATATAAACTTTGGCCAAAAATTAGGCAAGACATAATATCACAGCATCTTAATTTCACTAGCTACTACTTCACTATTAAACATTTTGGACATTATTTTCCTATTTATACATGCGGAAGATCGGTTTTATGGAGATACGTTCTCACCAAAACACTGAACCTAACACAACTGCAAAAACTCTCCGGTAAATCTAAAAGAGTCTCTCTCAGAAATGTCCCCTCCAACGTTGGCAAAAGCACACCATACCTGTACTTTGAAGATGACTGTGTGTAACGTACAGGCGCGGCTCGTCTTTAGGTTCACTGGTTCACTGAACCCCCTCTCTCTTGAAGTCACTCATTCTCTTCATAATTAAGAGTAACTATAGAAAGAAACTGCTCGATGTTCGGATTCTTTTGGTTAGAGCATAAGTGAGTTATAGCCTGTAAACTCGGGCGAAATAGTTGCATCTGGGGGTTCATTCTCAGACGTGAACCAACTAGACCTTTTAAAACAGCCTGCGGCAGTGGGAACAAGCTAAGAAGTAGAGGAAAAGTGTGTTGAAAAAAACGCTGTTGTCGCCAATGAAAGCTGTGGTACCAACACTGTCCTTCTCTGTTACTCACACTAGAGGAAGCGTAAAGAAAGCTGCGCAGAGAACGATATTCGGTCCTCGTGCCGCCATGCTCGCTACAGGGCTGCTATGAATCACCTAATGCTGATTACAGGGCGCATTCGAAAGCGCGGTCTTGAACTGTTCGTATCGTGGAGTGTTGCTGTGCAGAGCGGGTAAAGTCAGCGTGTCCGTACATATTCTGCGTTTTATCACTGATATCAGGAGTTTTATATAGTTCAAGGTGTGTTTGTTAAATAACAGAGTTCTGTATAACATTCTATGTACTTAACAATGCCCCCCGTTCCGCTCTAAATTAAGAAGTGCTAATAAAACGTTACACAATCAAACTAGGGTGAAAACGTTCCTTCAAAGTACGATGGAGGAAGAACGTCTAACGGCTTTAGCAATGCTATCCATTGAAAACTCCATGGTTACGGAATGTGTGGATTTCAAGAGAGAGTGATCAACATATTTTCAACAAAAAAGTAGAGAAGGATGGATTTTCACTACAAACATTCAACAGCAACACCATCCTCTTCCGAATTACTGGGTGAGGTGAGTATTTGATTCTTACAGTTTGATTGTATGCTTATTTTTTCTGAGAACGCGTTCAAGTACACGAAAACAGTAATGCTATAAATAATTAATGTCGTGACTTATTTATGAGTACCGATATTCAATATGTGAACCCCCAACATCAAATATCACGAGCCGCCACTGATAAGGTATAAGGTGCTACAAGTACGTATTCTGTGTTCACAATAATAGGGATTCGCGAACTCTGTCGTAGATATACTGGTACCATCTTTTGTACATTAAGTTAATTAAGTTTCACACTTTTACCAATTGAATCCCTATGGAAATCATAAATAAAAATACACAGAGAGGAGAATAGATTGGTGTGGAACAAGTTTTGGCGTCTGTTGGACAAATTGTTACATCTAAAAACAAAACCCGACAACTCAGTTGTGTATTTCCATTAGGTTGTAAGGATTTCAAACGTGGTCTCTAATGGAAGGAAAGAAAGTGCCGAAAATGTGACAGAAAATGTAAAGAAACATCACACACCATCTCAGTAAGAGATGGGATTAACAATATAAAGGTAGGACGGGAACAGGGTTCATAGGGAAACGTGCTCATCAAGTGACTAACGAGTTACAAATTAAAAAACAATCACAATATGGGGTCCGGGGATAGGGGTGAAGAGACAGAAGGGACTCTGATACCATTGGACTCCTTCATGAAGGTTTACATCTCACTTGACGATACGTGTCAGAGGAAGAAAAATAACATTTTGCATCCATCTCGTGATTAGTGAACAATGTTACTGGTCAGCGATGTATGGAGGGAAAGGAACTGACCTCTCTATCCATTTTTCTTGGCTTAGTTGCCCCATGAGTGATGCTTTATTGATATCACGAGGTTGGTCTAACCAGTCTTCGGACTGCTGACCAAACATACATACATGTAAAATTGTAGGATGCCAATAGCTACATGAAGCGAAAAACAGGAAGAAATGAAATATATTGAAAGACGATGTGCCAAGTTATGGAAATCATGTCCATCTCCATTAAGCCACCTTTCACCATGCATGTCAGTTAAAATCTGGGAATCGGTCTTAAGCTGCCTCACAAAATCAATAACACTGGCAGTATTCTGAATACATATGGGCAACCAGTAGGGGAAAATCCATACTGATGACTAGAGACGAGAATTCCATGCAAATGCATATTTTTATAGGAACATTGACCATAACTCAAACCTGGTACTTATCCATTTCATTACTTTCTGGTTCCAAATATGTGTACTTTTTCCAGGAATATTTGCATGTTTTGGCCTTTTTGGAGATAAAAACAGCATAATGCATATTTAAGCAAATTTTAGCTTATGTCCCTTATTTTAGCTTCACAATCAGGATTGAAGGAAAAGAAAAAAAAAACTAAATAACAGAAAAATGAAATAAAATGTTAAGTTTTCACAATAAGATGTTAGAGGATCTTTCCCTGGACGGAAGTTCACTTCTTCATTTTACCGACGACCCTCTATAGACTGCATGTCATAAATGGATTTATTAATTTGAATACTTTGAGAGAGAGGAAATACAGAGGGTTCAAGGAAACTGCCGACAAATAATTTAGGTCAAAAGCACTCTCTTTCAGGGAGGTTGTAAATTCTCCCTCTTTTCCAGTACTAGTAGCAATTTAGATTCTTCTAAAATTGGAATCATTCACTAAACTGTCTTTGCAGTGTGTGAAACTCGTAAGTGGTTAATGTGTTGTTTATTCTGTTTGTGTATGTTAATATGGTTCTAATATGCCTCCAATTAAAGGTTCCAAAAGTGTACTCTTTCCACAGTGGATTAATGGAAAGGATTTTATTTGATTAGATGGGGTTGTGTTCTGCGATTGTTGCAGTAAAGAGGTAAGCATTGCTATTCTGTTTCTCAATATTTTCTATGACAGTTGTTCTTTATAAAAATTACAAAACTTCTTTAAATTAATTAATTACATTACTATGCCTGTTTTAAAATCGTATCTAGGTAGCCGTAAGGTCTATTATAATTTCAGATAAAATGTACTAAATAATTTCAAGTCGACCAGCATGTCACATTTGTTTCACATATTGCAAGAATGCAAAAAAGGAAAGAATCTACAAAGAATTTCGTAGATCCCTCAGTTATGTCCGTGGGGAACTGGGTTTACCGGCAGAAAATAAACTGAACAAGGTCATAAATGCAAACTCGACTACGGTTTCTTTTGTTTAGGGAAAAAGGTTATTTGTGGCGAAAACTTGAATGAAGACACTGTCACAAATATGTTCAAGTTTGCATCCATAACTTCTTACGATGTGAAAGGTCATTCTCTGCCTACAAAAACATATTGACTGACAAGCACAGGAACCTCACAGAAACTAATATAGAAATTTTGTTAGTTGTTAACTGTGCAAAAAAATGTGAAGAAAAATAAGAAAATTGTAACAAAAAGGAAACTGCATATTTTAATCTATTTTTCACTTGATCGTGCATGTTTCATAGTTTGATAGTGTATGGATGCATGCATATTTTGTGGATTTTATAGTGCATGAAATTTTCATCTCTACTGATGACTGATAAGAAAATGAGATGTCTAACGTCAGAATTTGTATTACCGATGGTAAGACTGCCATGTTATGCTCACACTGATCATGTTTTGTTACCTGACCCCCGAAAGAAGAAAAGAAAATAAGTTGAAAAAATGTCTGAGATTTTAGACTTTCACTACCATTGTGTTCAGAATAAATATTTCAAATCTTCCACCTTATGGTGGGGTTTATTATCTATAAGGTTTCGGAACTTAAAGGTTCTGACATGAGGGTTATACAGTAATAGACCTGAAAAGTTATAGTTGGCTAATGAAAACAACTGGGTCAGATGGAAAAATTTCTCGTACATTCCAAGGTCCGGCGAAAACTCGAAGCTCTTATTATAAAAAATTGACCTTACATATTTGTCATATTAATTTTAACCTCCGAAATCTCCCACTTATCGTTTATAACATGGTATGCTATTTAAACTGGTCTTACATTGTTTCATTTTCATGTATTTGTTTTCTAAATTTAATTGAATTGTTTTTATTTTGTGAGATTTCACTTAAGGAATTTGTTTGATTTCATAGAATAATGAACCTATTATTACTTTTGTTTTTGGAATTTCTAACAAAAAATGTTTATCTATTTTTAATTCAGTTCATAGAATGCGCGCTGGTTTGAATCCTAATGGGAAAGAAATTTTCTCATGAAATTTTGGCCAGTGTACGGGACCAGTGCCCACCTAGCATCGTGATGCACTTGGGGAGCAACGGTAGGTAACGAAATCCGGTTACGAAAGGCAGCTGTAACGGCTGGCGGGATCATCGTGCTAACCACATGATATCTCCATTCTGGTTGGATAATCGTAGGCGTGAGGACAGCAGCTGGCTGGTCGGTCTGAGCCCTTTTAGGTCTGTAGCTCCAGGAATTATATTTATTATTATATCGTATTTTCAATACTTTTTTAAATAGTTACGTCAACTGTTTCTGTAGTTATTTTACAACAAATTTTTCATCCCTCAGGCTCAAAAGTAAAACGAAATCGTACAAAGTTGTACAGGGACATCATTTTATTTTAGTTCAATTTTTATTGTACCTGAGTTTTTGAATGTACTTCACTCCCACCCCTTCTACTAATGAAGTTTCAACTGTTCTCCAGACAGAATCAAGGTCGCTTATAATAAACAGCACTGAGTTACTGAGTATAGTACGTTCCAGAAATATCTTCGCGTTTTCCAGTGACGAAAGAACTTTTAATATTGAATCATATTTTCGCACAGCTACTGTCCGTTTGCCTACGTCGCATCCCGATTTCCCCCACCTGCTTCTGCACGCCTCTCTGTAACAGCAGGGCTGTCTTAGCTTTTTTCTGAAAACATTAATTTCTGTTAGGAATTGGACGTTTACGTAATATTATACAACTGTTTAAAATAACTTAAATAAAAGGGCCTCGTTAAGTAATTAACTGCCACATGATTTCCCTTCTTTCTACGATCCTGCGGCATAACCACTTGGACGGACAGTAGATAGCATGTCTGAGTAATTTTATCTGTGCGGGTCGGGCAGAAGTGAAGATTGAATTTACAGTACATAAGGTACTCTTTTGTAGAGTAGGTACAGAATTATTTCAACATGAGTTACTAGTACGAAGGACGAAACTGGTAATTGGAATTAGGTGCAATAGTCTATAGTGCGGTAATATGCACAAAAGAACTGAAGCCTGTAGGCTATCGGAATGAACGGCTACCATTTTCAAAAATGTGTTTAAATATCCATATTATGATTATTTTTCAATTGAACTTCATTCTCTATAGTGTACGCTAATGTGGTGTAGACAGTATAATATACACTGCATAATGAATACGTTCGCATGGATAACTCAGTTCGTGAGTAAAAACACTTATTCTTAATACAGTACTGCATTTTGATTAAATAAAAACCTAATGAAAATTATCGAACTTAAAATCGCGATATTTCCTAGTTTACGTAAATGGATGAAATACTTTTCTTCCCTCCTCTACCTAGTAAAGTGATTTGTTTGTGTTTTACGCCAGTATCATCGAACTCCGGTTGTGGAAGGGGGTAGCGAACAGTGTTTCCGGTTCTCTAAAGGTATAGCCAGG
Source organism: Periplaneta americana (assembly GCF_040183065.1). Lineage (NCBI taxonomy): Eukaryota > Metazoa > Arthropoda > Insecta > Blattodea > Blattidae > Periplaneta > Periplaneta americana. Next base: position 164,455,855 of record NC_091124.1, read on the forward strand.
TTAATATTAAAAATGTTAGTAAAAATAAAATGATGTCCCTGTATATTCATACTATGTTCTAGCATTCTCCGTTAGTTTTTTGCGACATAGAATGAAATGTATTGGAATTTTATAATAATTTTGTATGTGGCTGAGTGGTCAGACCTTCAACCTGTCACGCAGGCTGTTCGGGTTCGAGTCTCGGTTAAACCTGGGGTTTTTAATTGAAAAGTCTATAGTGGCAGTTATGGCGGACGAGGTAGCAGTTGGGATTTTTCTCGGGGTTCTCCCGTTTCCCCATATTACACATATACATATTTCGTCAACATTTCTCCATTTCGTCATCATTCCATAGTATTCCCCGAACGCCGGATGGCGTCACACGGAGTAGGCTGGCATAGGGTCGAGGGGGGTTGCCTGCTCAAAATCTGGGTACGCATCGAACCTTGGCCTGTGTGGATTTGGGAATGCGCCTAGCCAGCGTTTCTCAAACTATGGTCCGCGGACCACCTGTGGTCCTCGAGCTCTGCCCTTGTGGTCCTTCAAAAAAGGCAGAGGAAAAAATAAAATTCAAACGAATTTCGTATCACTCTATAGCTGAAAATATCAGAGTTTGGAAATGGCACATGACAATCGCCTTTCACGTTTTCTCCCAGTACTGATATTTTATGAAATTTATTACACTATCCGTCTACTGCCTTTCCACTCTACTCACAACAACAAAAGAGGGATTTAAAGCACGGTGAACGTGGCGTTTCCCTGTACATCTGGCGCTGCGCCTGTAACCTAGCCAAGGACCACTCAAATTCATAACACAGGACTGAACCTTTTCATATATTTATGACTTTAATAGTTTTGCCGACATCCAGTCTGCACATTGAAATGGTCATGTACTGTACGTCGTACACCAATAATACAGCTCTGAGGTCACAATTTGAAACTTATTTTCCAAGTAAATATGACGAATTTTCATGGGTTCGTGATCACTTTCATTGCGATATTGAAACTAACAAACCTTCATTGATTGAAAGAGAACAGTTAATTGAACTCTGGAATGAGACGGACTTAAAATGAAATTTCAAGTGGAAGGTATGGTTAATTTCTGGGCCCCATCGCAAGTGAAAAGAGAATATAGTGAACTGTACAATGGTGCTTTGCTTCTACGTATATATGTGAGAAAGGGTTTTCATCACGAACTCTAATAAAAACAAAGTAGGCTACCGAAATCGACTCGATGTATCTGACGATTCCGATTTAAACTTACCAGGATACATCCAAATATAGAACAACTGTGCAAGAATCGGCAGGCTTATCCATCTCATTAATGAGTACCAACATTTATTTATTTTTTTATTTAATAAGTTGAAGATTATCCAAACTCTAATAACCCTGAATTATTAAAGAAACAAAAGTGAATTTTCTTCTGTAAATATTAGCTTAATTAGCTAAAACTAATATAAAATTAATTTAATTTAATTAACTTGAATGAATTAATTCTATTTTAAAATATAAATATACTGGCATTAAAAAGATTATTCAAACTCTAATAACTTTGAATTATTAAAGAGACAAAAGCGAATTTTCTTCAATTAATATTAGCTTAATTAGCTAATACTAATATAAAATTTATTTAATTTAATTAACTCGAATCAATTAATTCTATTTTAAAATATAAGTGTACTGGTATTAAAATAGGCTACAAAAATCATTAAATTTGCTTTCGAAGGGAACAAGAGTAAGTGGTCCGCGGAACTGTTCCGACTTAAAAAAGTGGTCCCCACTTCAAAAAAGATTGAGACACCGCAATAGATGGTAAAAGATCGCAGAGCTGGGTCATAGTACACGATCCATTCCTTTTCAAAAATAAAGACATGCCTTTCGAGCAGTGTCCACTTAAACAAACGTTATACATAATACTCGTACAACGGCATACTGCAAGTACAGGGACATCACTTTATTTTTACCAACATTTTTAACATTAACCTACCTATACTCGGAAACTCTGTTGCCCCCTTCCACTACAGGAGTTTGATGTTACTAGTGCAATATGTAAACAAATCAGTTTACTAGGTATAGGAGGAGAGAAAAGTAGTGTATCCATTTACGTTGTAGGGAAATACGATATTACGATTTTCAGTTTGATTATCACTTTTACGGAATTTATCAAAATACAGTAGAGTAGTAACATTTTTTTTTTCAAAAACTCAACTTTTCAGGCGGCTATGTTCGTTATGTAATGTCTACTTTACTTAGCATATTAATTATTGATGTTAACATACAATATAGAGAGTGCATTTAAATTGAGGGGGGCATAAGTAAAGGGCTGTAAGTGCACTAAAGTTACTTTTGAGAAAATGGAGTTTAAATATTTAAGCTTTCGTAAAATCGGTGAAATTTTTATTTAAATTTTAATGTGTGATGTGATTAAAATATCCCTTTGCCACTAAAATTTTAGATACTTTAGTTTAAACTGGATGCACTTAACTCATATTATTACAAATGCCACTAGCATTCCTTTGCTTCTAGCCACCTCAATTCAAAATAAGCTAATCTGAATTTTTAAATAAATTGCTGAAAATGGTTGCCGTTCATTACAATGCAGGCTTCAATTCAGTACGCATATCATTAAAAACATTTTGAAGCATATTCTCTGAAATTGAATTTATCGTTTCTTGAATATAATTTTTTAGTACGATATTATTAATATGGGTTCTTTCTTCTATAGAAAACGCAATCATATTTATGAAACACACTATACACTGCAGTGTTTACTTCACTGCTTGAAGACTTCGAATGCAACAGCGGCCGTAAGTTTGTGTGTCTGACGGGAGCAAGGTCATTAGTGAAGGGGTGAGAGTGAAGTACATTAAGAAATGCAGGTACAATAAAGATGCAAGTAAAAATAAAATGATGTCCCTGTATAATGGTGTAGTTTACGAGAGACTTGTTTTCACTCCTTCAAGCCGCTCTTGCATGAATGATATACGCTTGCGGGCAACTGCCTGCTCGATGAGTACGAAAGCTAACGAAAAATAAGTAGATTACTGCAGGAAGGAAATCGTAGCATGACATCGATCTTGTCTGAGTGACCATTTACATTTTTGGCGTAAATATTGGAGATACTAAAACAATATTTCCCTGTTGGAAAGTAATCGCATTTGTTTTCAAGCAAATTCATCGAATTCCCTGCTAACTAAAGATATCAAAACACAAAGAAACTTACCGTCGGCCACTTGTGTCTGCGACCGTAGCGTTCTCCTCTGAGAAGTTTGAGTGGGGGTAGAATACAGCCAATCTTCTGGGTGGGAATATGAAAATGAGCTCTTTAGGGCTCGTCATTCAGAGTTGTGTAGTACTAACAGAAAACATTTGTTTAGCAGCTCTGCATCATAACTGCGGAATCCCGGCCAAATAAGTCACTCAACTGAGTGCTCTCATAGTATAATGGCAGTTGACACTAGACATATACGTCAACATACATGCCTAACTTGGAGTCAGGCCACAAAGGGAAACACTGATGGAGGAAGGTTCGATCCGGTGCTGTGGATTGAATTCGGCGTAGCTCAGTGGTCAGAGCGCTTGGTACGTGGAACCAAGGACCCGGGTTCGATCCCCGGCGCCGGAGCGAATTTTTCTCCTCAAATATTAATAAAAATGGACGTAAAAGTGCATTTTGAGACTGTTACAGAACAGATATCCTTGTGAAAATGAACTACGGAAAATTAATTCGTATATCGCTCGATAGATTTATAATCACTTTGAAATTGTTATGTGTAAATACAATGATGAAATCTAATATTTGAGTTCCAAAACTTGTCTTATTCATTTTTTGAAAAAAAAAAAAATGTTAGTGGTTCCCTGACTTTCTTTGTTAGCTGTGTAATAATTCTATCTTAAACAATTGTATTAAAACTTCCTTTTTCCCATAGAAATTTATAACGAAAACTGTAGTGTTATTCCGTAACGTGCCTTATCCATCGTACTTGTCATTCCATAACTCGCTTAATACAATCAACCAGTAAATAAGAGTCTTTTCGGCACGTGATATGACGTCACATTTTTCCGCTGCTGTTCTTAGTCTATCTATAATCTTTTCGCTGTAAGAAAAATCCTGATATAAACAATAGCCCGTGACTGAAGTGTGACTTCTTTGGCCGCAGCTTGGCGCCATAGATTCTCAGTACGTTGTCCCGCCAACTGTTGTACTTTCTGTTTCATGTTAAACATTTCCCGTTACTCGTCAAGTAGACCTAATCTCACTACTATGCATTCGTTTGCTTAGAAAATTTTTACTTTATAATTACTGCAATTAAATTATTTTAAACTTACGTGTAAGGTCAATCACTAACGGACAAAGGAATTATTCCTTCCAGAATGCAGAAACCATACTACAGTACTACGTGCTTATATGAACAACTACGAACTCGAGTGACGCCAGCTTATTACAAGAAGAGACTACCTCGGTATTACTCTTGGTATTCATCCGCGTTCATAGTAAATAACAACATATAAAAGTAGCTTTTCTTTTACATAGCGTTTTACATATAAGTGAAGTTATATGTTTAATCGTATTTAACAACCACAATTCAATGTTTTTATTTTCAAATAATACAAAATTATGGTTTCCAAATATGGAACTATATTTTCCTGCTCCGTGCGAGTGTTTCGACTGGGAGACAATCAGGGGTATGACAGCAACGTACTTGTGTTTACATTAGGATTTTTCTTACAGCGAAAACAGTATATGTCTACTATGCATCACAATAATTATTCTTATTTGAAAAAACTTTATGACGTGATAGATAACTGAATTAGTAATATAGCCTACATGTTCGTTATTAATATTTAGAGGATGACAGAGAACATTACTCTGGTGCTAAAGGCAAATGAATTCGATGCACGTAAAGCGATCGAGATTCCCGGAAAATGAATCAGGAAGAGTAGATAAGGAAGCATCCAGCAGAGAGGAATTACATTCCAAACATGCTAAAGTCTTCAAGTTAGGGACAGATTCCTCTGAAAATAATTAGAAATTGACTGCTGAGAAATAAGCTGAAAAACTTGCATCGTCACGTTTCAAATTCTCCTCTGCGAAACGATTCCTTATGAGTAAAAGTGGACAGGGAAGTGTGATAGTTAGGGGATAACCTCATTGTGTTGCATACATCGGTGTGGGGAAATCAGTGATGAAAAAAAGGAAAAAGTCTGCAAGACATGAACATGCTATAGAACTGCCAGGAGTAGTCCTAAACCCTGCCAAAGTGAAGGATGTAATTGTAAAGAATTTGCTAGAAAAGGATTTTACATTGTGCTCATCACTAGACAGTGGATGCGGGATGACTTATCGTTGAATGTAGGTGCACATTTACTATATGTTACATTTTTTCATTCAGACCATTGGCTCAGCAGGTTTTAAACGTAAACAGACGACGTCAAAATGCTACTGTATCTCCGTACAGTCAGAAGGAAAAGAAAAATAACGTACTGTAGTACATACCTTGCAAGGTTCAGTCTTCGTCATCATTGATGTAATTACCAGCGTTGCAGTAAACGACGATATATTCTCGTAAGTTGTCGAATCTGAATCGTCTTCGACTATCGCTCAAACAGTTTTTGTATCGAGAGAATTTCTGAAGAAAACCTCTAAAATGGGGAACACTCAATTTCTTTAGAGGAAAATTTGTACTGAGCATCATGTTGCACGTGTCGTTAGACCCACACAACTAAATGATGATGATGATGATGATGATGATGTAGATGATTCCTCAGATTTCATTTCAACGCATTTCCTGTGCGATGTACTGTTGCATTGCTTCTCTATAGCCTGAGCTGTTCTGGTTTTTATTTCAATTTTACATACATTACACACGATACTGTCTTCGTTAATACATAAAATGTCACTCTCATACTTCTTAATTGCATTTCGTATCTCGGAGCGAATTTAACGTTTTTCCATTATGAATGGATCAGCACAACATATTCAACGCGTACTAAATACTTGAGCAGGATAACACAACTGCACACATTGCGTTGCAATGTTACTATGAACAGATCGGGGTTCATTCGTTTTGTACGCTGCTGTACTCGCCAGGTACACAAAAGGACGACGCGGCACGTGCCATATACTCTGTTACAAAACAACTTCACTTTTCCTTAAGTCATCCCGCATCCACTGTCTACTCATCACAAATAACCACAACCATGACGCAACAGTGCAAGATGTCGTTCGTCTGCCAATTCCCGCCCTTTATAAGAACCAATGAGAATCATTGATGGCGACTGATGGACACAGCCAGGTAGTGGCTGCACGCTTATGGAAGCCCTGTTACAGCTCTAGAGCATCAATGACGTCATCGCTGAAATTCGGAACACCGTGATGCCATTAGATTGCTCTGCGCTGTGATTCGGAATACGCTCTATCTGCTACGGCGCACGAAAGCATTTGATTTCACGAGATAACGAATGACCTATACGTCCGTTACACCTTTCCATCGCTCGAGGAAGAACGAAAATCATCAAATGTGAATAAACGAAAGCTAAATAGTATATCAATGTGTCAACGATTTCGTGGACTACGGCTTTTGTGGACACTGGTTAAACAGTTTTGGCATATTATGCATAATTATCCAAATTCGAAACAATCTTCCTCGGAATATGAAAAATAACATGAATTTCTAAATAACATACGTTAAAAATGAAGAATATGTATACTGGGGTATTCCAAAATTTAAGGTAACATTTTGTCTATATTCTGACACAAGTTCATTTTTTGACATTCCAATTGCTAACGTGATTATCTTAACCAATATCAATGTTAACACACTTTACGTTAGCAAGCTTAGTTCGCACAACCACGCTAGTGTGGTTTACTAGTCGTTGTTTCAATAAAGAACAAAAATTTGGATTTTTTGTATATGGGATGCATTTTTAAATAAAATTAATTAAAACACACAAACCATGTGTATCAGTCCACAAATATATTGATTCTTCAAATTAGAGATAAGAGGTACAAAATACAGTAGAGCATCGATTATCCGAAACAATTGAGGACGGAGTGTGTTCGGATAACTGATTTTTCGGATAACCGATCATTTACGAAAATAAATTGTACCGGTGTCATAGGAGCAGTATGAAACAAAGAAACACTGATATTAAACACAAAACTGTACATGTATATTTTGTATCCCACGTCTTACAAATAACACAGAAAACTTACTAGCCTAGTCTGACAAGTTAAAAATGGCCATTAAAGTAGCCTACAGTTTAGGAAAAGAAGTCTAAATTTTTTCTTCGCTTCAGAGCTGGTACTCATTTTTTTTGCCGCTAAATCTCGCAAACAGCGCTAGCGGAACTTCTACATGGCCCGCGCGCGCAAATTTGAATTTGCCGACTGGAACGCTTTCGGTTAACCGTTCGGTATTCGGATTATCGATACTGTACTGTATGAAAATGAAAATCTCTGAGACTTTTAGCGAATATCTGATTATCTGATTATTTTTTACAGGTAGATATTCGACAAAAAGCGTGTGTACAACATTTTAGGATCTCGACAACTTTCCTAATTAAAAACTGTAGTAAAGCACACTTATTCCAGTTTACGGTGTTAACCTTCTGTTCTCCCTTTTGTGTAAAGAAAATGAACAGTATTTAACACGTATAGCCGTAGTAACGATGTCAGTGTGAACATTAAATTATTTAATGAAAATTAAATCCCAAGTGTTGAAGCTTGCAAAAAAGTTTTTATAGTTTCCACTTACGTATATATGACTTGAAAAGAAATTCATTCAACTCCAACTCACTCCGGAGACGTAAGGAAACAAAGAAGTAATTATCACTTCTACCAGCATAACGGAAACCTTTAATCCAGTAGTGTTAAAGACGCATACGCATACGGTAGCTGTAGGACGAATGATGTTACGGCAGCATGACTTTCAGCGCCTATGCTGAAAAGTTATTGTATTGCATGCACCAGTCTTCCGATGGAGTCGAAATGGCCCTCCCAAGAGTTACCTAAGTAATTAAATATTTCGGTCCTGAATGTGAAACTATTTCTGTGTTAAAATTCAGGTACTCAAACTTATTATTATAGGTCTACCAAAAATTCCGAAAGTAGTAGTTCAACATAAAAACTTTATAACAATAAACATACCACGGACTATGAAAGTAATGTAGGCAAAGAAAGAACTGCTCTATTAGAACAATTGAGGGACGAATTTTTCCAAGGTAAATAACGATTATAATACGAGGCGCATCCAGAAAGTAAGTTTCCCTATTTATTAAAAAAAAATAACACACTTTCAGGAAAACATTTATTGGCAACAGGTACAGCAATGTTTCAGCTATCTTTCAACGTAGCCACCATCAGAATTGAGACACTTGTATCGTGGGATCAACTTTTGTATCCCTCTGTCGTAGAACTCTGCCGCCTGTGAATGGAACCAGCGTGTGACAGACGTCTTCAGCTCTTCGTCGTTGCCAAAACGCTCACCGGAGGACAGGAATTTCTTGAGGTGCAAGAAAACGTGAAAATCGCTGGGAGCAAGATCAGGACTGTAGGGTGGATGATCAAACAACTCCCAACCAAATTCCGTCAAAACAGCTGCTGTGCACCGAGACGTATGTGGACGAGCATTGTCATGGAGGAGCACAACACCTGCAATAAGCATTCCACGCCTCTTGTTTTGAATGGCACGTCGCAATTTTCGCAGTGTTTCACAGTAACGGTCAGCGTTCACTGTTTCACCTCTTGGAAGGAAGTCAATGAGCAGAATGCCCTTCCTGTTCCAGAACACCGTGCACATTACTTTCCGTACCGACAGCGTCTGTTTGAATTTCGTTCTGACCGAAGATCCACTATGCCGCCAATGCATTGACTGCTGCTTGGTTTCCGGGGTGAAGTGCGAAATCCAAGTCTCATCGCCCGTGACGATCCTGTCGAGGAACTCGTCGCCGTCATCGTGATACCGTTGCAGAAATGTCAGTAGTGCTCCTAAACGTTGCATTTTGTGTTCGGGTGCCAGGTTCTTCGACACCCACCTGGCACACACTTTTTTGAACAGCAGGTGCTTAGTGACAATCTCATGCAACAAGAATCGCGATATCTGCGGAAAATGGCTGCTCAGCTCCGAAGGTTCTCCATGATGCACTGCCGCACCAGCTCAACATGATCATCATTGATGAGGGACGGTCGCCCACTGCGCTCTTCATCATGGACACTTTGACGACCTTCGGAAAACTGCCTACATCAGCGACGCACCATCTGCTTACTCATAATGTTCGGCCCATAGACCTGACAGAGCTGCCGATGAATTTCAATTGGTGCAATGCTTTGTGCATTAAAGAACTTTATCACCGACCGAACCTCGCAGGCGGCGGGAGAAGGAATAAGAGCTTCCATTTCAGACCACTGCTGCCACGCTACTGGCACCAGGGGGGACCTGTCCGGCTGGCATATGATTGATGCGTCATAGATCTGCTACGCATGCGCAATTGACACGGCTAATTACGTTTACTTTCAAGGGGAAAAAATCGGGAAACTTACTTTCTGGATGCGCCTCGTATGTTTTGATATTTATATTTTGTACTTGAGACGGATTTAACGCATAAACTCTACACACGGAATTACAACATCAGATGTGTCTACTTGCAGGATAATAATAACGGATGGTAATCGGAGACAATTCTCAGGGCTAGTTTTTAAAACATCACACACAGTAGCCTTAGGATGTCCATTTAAAGATGGGGATTAAGGTAAGCGTTCGCTAGATCGTATCGCACTCATCGGACGAATCACACGGGTTAGGAAAAAGACTATCTTTGCTGTAATTGTTATGTAACCGCGTTCACTACATCGTATCGCACGCATCGTCTATCGGTAAGTCCGTCCATGTTTCTCGGAGCAACTTTTGCGATGCGTGCGATCATGGCCTTCTTTAATAAACCAATTTTAATTGCTCAACTGTTACTATTATGTTCTGCCATGTTCAGTGTCTCGCCAAAATGGCAGACGGAAAACTTATTCCACTTATAGAAGACTGCGAAGAATTATATAATTTGGGGCATTCCCATTGCAGTAATAAAGTCGTTTCTTACATGTATATTATGTAATCAATATCTCTTTCGTTTATTCTTCTTCAATTATGAAGAATGAAACAATTACAAATTCTTATTCGCTAATACACATGATTATTAGACCTAACCTCAAACTCCTCTGTTTTCAGCAATGTCAATATCGTACGACGTCATGTTTTAAACAGCTGATAGGGAATCCGATAAGGCGATGAGGTGAAGCCGTTACAGTGAACGCACTGCACTTAAAATATCCGTTGCATGTGATTCGTACGAGGAGTGCGATACGATGTAGTGAACGCTTACCTTTAGGAGTCTACATTAAGAAGTGTATCAGGAGAACGACTAAAAATATTTTCCCTCCAGAATAGTAAAAATTCGAGTCAATCTGCTTAGCGAGGAATACTATTGCAAAACGAGTAGACGATATCGCATCGAATATTGAATGTCAAAAGATGACCTTTCAAAAGCATAAAAAATTACATTATTCATTCGCGCTGAATAAAAAAATTAAAGGCTAGAAAAATTATTTTTTTATTTCTTAAATTACATGATAAGAAACTACTCGTTTCTGTTTCGGTTCACAGGAATAGAAATATAAAAACAAAGGATTAAGTTAAGCCGAAATATGTTTATTTTATATTAGATTGTGAGAAAAATCGTAATTTTTTAAGTATTAAATCAAGGATTTAAAAGAGGCAGTTGATTATTTGAGGTTCATGTAGGAAATATTCTAAAAAATGTTCCATAATATGGTGCTAATGCTAATATTAAAAAAAATGGAATATGAATATTTCCGTTAAGTAGAATTAAAATACAAGCATAATGCCACAGTCTACTATATACAGTCGCGAAGCTTGAGGTGTTTTTTTGCAAATCTCGTGATAAAGCGCTCCAAGCGGTTAGCAACTAGAAACAATAGACTGTCCATGGTCGACTTTGGACTGTGTCGTATTTCTATCGAGTGCTAGCTCGTTGCGTATTTCACATTGATGCTTATGAAATGTTCGTATTGGTTATTATGAAAATGTTAATGGCTAAAATATAATAATTAGAATAATAATATGGGACAAGGAGGAGACGTTTGTAGTGCTATAAATTGTAGCAAGAATAAGAGAAAGAGCCCAGAGTTATCCTTTGTCCGATTTCCGAAAGATTCAGAAAGGTTCCTGGGTTTCTACAAGAATGCTGTGCAGAAACAAAACTCTTAATTTTGAAGTTCTTTGTGACTGTTAGAATACATTATATCCTTAAATTTCACAATGAAATGTTTCAGTCTAACCGAAAGGACATTAGATACCGGTTAAAGTTCTGTCACTTAGGCTGCTAAATTTCCAGAGAAATAAAGGTTAGGTCTAATTTTTTTTTTCAAAGGATATATTTTTAATTGTAGCTATTAATTTTGTTGTTATTTTTATGTGTTATTTTACTAAAGACGTAGAAAAATTAAGTTTGTTTTAATGAAATTTATTGATCACGTTTTATTTTCAATTCTGGTGGGGTTATTATTGCTTAGGCCTACTTTTTTCTTCAAAGGATATGTTTTTAATTATAGCTGTTAATTTTGTTGTTTTTTTATTTGTTGCTTTACTAGAGACGTAGAAAAAGTCTGTTACAATAAAATTTATTGATCACGTTTTATTTCCAATTCTGGTGTGATTATTATTGCTTAACCTCATCCCACTTTGTTAACTACGTAAGCCTACACTACAAGTACCGGTACACGTAAGTTACTCCATTAATTCATATTTCCATTATTATTGTTGTAAAGGGAAATGCAAATTAATATTTATTCGTTTCATAGTTAATTATCGCTATATCCTTGAATGAGTGAAGCGATTATAGTAAATTTCAGTTCGTTTTGCACAAACAAAAATTATATTAACTTATTTCTTGCAGGTATCTTCGAGTTTATGGTGGAATTTAATATACTACATTAAAATAATAAATTAACTTTATGCATTTAATATTTCATTAATGGAAGGAAGGTGTTAATTTTTCCAAAAGAACACATCGAAAGTGTAACATATTTTGTCGTCTGCTAGGAGAGAGATCTGCGATGATGAGGCGATAGTAGCGATCCTAGTGGTGGGCAACTACCATGTTTGCATTTTTACTACATATTGAGCTTCGCGACTGTATATAGTAGACTGTGATAATGCTTTAATTAAGTATACGACTATGTGTATTATTTCTTGGAGCTAGAGTTTGAATTTTCAAACTAAATTAAACACATTCGTACACAGCCAAGATCGTCATTAAACTCAGTCGCGCTCTCCTATGTCTATCATCCCATACAGAAGAAAATAGATCACAGTGTCAAGGATAGATAGGTAACAAATGGGATATCATTAATGTCAAAATAACTGTCTTGCCAATGTGAACATTCAGATTTTCACGATAACTGAAATCTGTGAAGCAAGAATTGAAGCAGATGTTCGATGTCATCTACTCCCAGTCGAAAAGAAATACACAAAATTGTCATACACCCTTGACATACCAATTATCGTAACAATAGAAACAAACTTACATGATGTCTCCCAGCTTGACGCGTGTCTGCACAAGGGCGCATGACTTGAAGTCGGAGGTGGTAACGGCACGACGGCGGCGGTATCGGGGACTCGCCGGCGGCTGGAGGGGCAACGGCGACGACCAGGGCTCCAATTGCTCCCCCGGCACCCCCAACCGCACCAGGGGCGACGAACCCCGCCGCCGCGTGCTCATATGTCGGCCCGCCACCCCGCCGAGCATCCTGCAACTGATCAACGTTCAATTAGCTTCCATCAACTCCGTGTCTATGGAAATCAAATCAAACTTTACATTCCACAGGTACAAGAAACCCAATTAGCAGTCAATTTGTGTACGATACATGACTTAAATTGAATCTATAACTGTAGTTTCCATCATACTAGAAGGTGCTGACGCATTAATTACCTTTGTAATACATTACGTAAAATAGTATATTATTTTGTTTTATTGAGGAATTACTTGTCAATAAGTTTATTACGTACAATACATTTAACTTTATTTCAATTGGTAATTATGTATGGAATTATAGGATGGGGTAGCTCATTTAAATCCAATTTTAATCTACTTTATTTATTACAGAAGAAAATAATTAAGATATGTCTTCATAAACCTATTGATTTTCCATCTCAAAATTTGTTTCTAGACTTTAATGTACTGAACGTAAGACAAATTTATTACATTGTATTAATAAAATTATACATAAAAATCGAAATAATTTTGAATTGTATTCACACAGTTATGAAACAAAAGGTATGAATTCTTTAAGATTGTTTTAACCAAAATGCAACACTGTTACAGAATTTAATCAGAGTAGCAAATTAGGCCCAAGAATATATAACAAATTTATATATAAATATCCTAATCTTGTCAATTCTAATAGTTCTAGTATTAAATTAAAAAAGTTATGAATGGATTATATAAAAATTGAAAAATTGTAAATTTAAATTTTTGTACTACGAGTACAATTGCACAGTAGACATAAGACACTTTGTATTGTATAATTATTAATTTCAATTCAGGAATCCGCCCCTGACCACGATTCTACACTTTCAGGGGCGAGCTGAAGTGTTTCTATATATATTTTATTTTATGTTACAATTATTAGCAAAATAATAAATAAATAAAATAAATAAATAGGGAAATAATGGACATAGTGAGTGCACTGTTCCAATCTCAGGCGACAAGAGAAAAGAGACAAAGAAAACCTCTGGGCTCATTTCGTTGTCTTCAGAAGTAAGTTACTCTATTCTGGCAAAATACAGTATGGACAGTCCAGTATCTGATTCTCGCTGAGAGTATGGATGATCTGGTATTGATTCCCGTTCAGAATATGGATAGTCCGGTATCTGATTCTCGCTGAGAGTATGGATGATCTGGTATTGATTCTCGTTCAGAATATGGATAGTCCGGTATCTGATTCTCGCTGAGAGTATGGATGATCTGGTATTGATTCCCGTTCAGAATATGGATAGTCCGGTATCTGATTCTCGCTGAGAGTATGGATGATCTGGTATTGATTCCCGTTCAGAATATGGATAGTCCGGTATCTGATTCTCGCTGAGAGTATGGATGATCTGGTATTGATTCTCGTTCGGAATATGGATAGTCCGGTAACTGATTCTCGCTGAGAGTATGGATGATCTGGTATTGATTCCCGTTCAGAATATGGATAGTTCGGTATCTGATTCTCGCTGAGAGTATGGATGATCTGGTATTGATTCTCGTTCGGAATATGGATAGTCCGGTAAATGATTCTCGCTGAGAGTATGGATGATCTGGTATTGATTCCCGTTCAGAATATGGATAGTTCGGTATCTGATTCTCGCTGAGAGTATGGATGATCTGGTATTGATTCTCGTGCAGAATATGAAAGTTCGGTATCTGATTCTCGCTGAGAGCATGGATGATCTGGTATTGATTCTCGTTCAGAATATTGATAGTCCGGTATCTGATTCTCGCTGAGAGTATGGATGATCTGGTATTGATTCTCGTTCAGAATATTGATAGTCCGGTATCTGATTCTCGCTGAGAGTATGGATGATCTGGTATTGATTCTCGTTCAGGATATTGAAAATCCGGTATCTGATTCTCGCTGAGAGTATGGATGATCTGGTATTGATTCTCGTTCAGAATATGAAAGTTCGGTATCTGATTCTCGCTGAGAGTATGGATGATCTGGTATTGATTCTCGTTCAGAATACTGATAGTCCGGTATCTGATTCTCGCTGAGAGTATGGATGATCTGGTAACGATTCTCGTTCAGAATATGGATAGTCCGGTATCTGATTCTTGCTGAGAGTATGGATGATCTGGTATTGATTCTAGTTCACAATATTGATAGTCCGGTATCTGATTCTCGCTGAGAATATGGATGATCTGGTATTGATTCTCGTTCGGAATATGGATAGTCCGGTATCTGATTCTCGCTGAGAGTATGGATGATCTGGTATTGATTCTCGTTCAGAATATGAAAGTTCGGTATCTCATTCTCGCTGAGAGCATGGATGATCTGGTATTGATTCCCGTTCAGAATATGGATAGTCAATTATCTGATTCTTGCTGAGAGTATGGATGATCTGGTGTTGATTCTCGTTCAGGATATGGATAGTCCGGTATCTGATTCTCGCTGAGAGTATGGATGATCTGGTGTTGATTCTCGTTCAGAATATGGAAGTCCGGTATTTGATTCTCGCTGAGAGTATGGATGATCTGGTATTGATTCTCGTTCAGAATATGGATAGTCAATTATCTGATTCTTGCTGAGAGTATGGATGATCTGGTGTTGATTCTCGTTCAGGATACGGATAGTCCGGTATCTGATTCTCGCTGAGAGTATGGATGATCTGGTGTTGATTCTCGTTCAGAATATGGAAGTCCGGTATTTGATTCTCGCTGAGAGTATGGATGATCTGGCGTTGATTCTCGTTCAGAATATGGAAGTCCGGTATCTGATTCTCGCTGAGAGTATTGATGATCTGGTATTGATTCTCGTTCTGAATATGGATAGTCAATTATTTGATTCTTCCTGAGAGTATGGATGATCTGGTGTTGATTCTCGTTCAGAATATGGATAGTCCGGTATCTGATTCTCGCCAAGAGTATGGATGATCTGGTGTTGATTTTCGTTCAGAATATGGAAGTCCGGTATATGATTCTCGCTGAGAGTATGGATGATCTGGTATTGATTCCCGTTCAGAATATGGATAGTCCGGTATCTGATTCTCGCTGAGAGCATGGATAATCTGGCATTGATTCTCGTTCGGAATATGGATAGTCCGGTATCTGATTCTCGCTGGGAGTATGGATGATCTGGTATTGATTCTCGTTCAGAATATGGATAGTTCGGTATCTGATTCTCGCTGAGAGCATGGATGATCTGGTATTGATTCTCGTTCAGAATATTGATGTCCGGTATCTGATTATCGCTGAGAGTATGGATGATCTGGTATTGATTCTCGTTCAGAATATGGAAGTCCGGTATCTGATTCTCGCTGAGAGTATGGATGATCTGGTATTGATTCTCGTTCAGAAAATGGATAGTCAATTATCTGATTTTTGCTGAGAGTATGGATGATCTGGTATTGATTCTCGTTCAGAATATGGATAGTCCGGTATCTGATTCTCGCTGAGAGTATGGATGATCTGGTGTTGATTCTCGTTCAGAATATGGAAGTCCAGTATTTGATTCTCGCTGAGAGTATGGATGATCTGGTGTTGATTCTCGTTCAGAATATGGAAGTCCAGTATTTGATTCTCGCTGAGAGTATGGATGATCTGGTATTGATTCTCGTTCAGAATATGGAAGTCCGGTATTTGATTCTCGCTGAGAGTGTGGATGATCTGGTATTGATTCTCGTTCAGAATATGGATAGTCCGGTATCTGATTCTCGCTGAGAGTATGGATGATCTGGTGTTAATTCTCGTTCAGAATATGGAAGTCCGGTATTTGATTCTCGCTGAGAGTATGGATGATTTGGTGTTGATTCTCGTTCAGAATATGGAAGTCCGGTATCTGATTATCGCTGAGAGTATGGATGATCTGGTGTTGATTCTCGTTCAAAATATGGAAGTCCGGTATTTCATTCTCGCTGAGAGTATGGATGATCAGGTGTTGATTCTCGTTCAGAATATGGAAGTCCGGTATCTGATTCTCGCTGAGAGTATGGATGATCTGGTATTGATTCTCGTTCAGAATATGGATAATCCGGTATCTGATTCTCGCTGAGAGTATGGATGATCTGGTGTTGATTCTCGTTCAGAATATGGAAGTCCGGTATTTGATTCTCGCTGAGAGTATGGATGACCTGGTGTTGATTCTCGTTCAGAATATGGAAGTCCGGTATCTGTTTCTCGCTGAGAGTATGGATGATCTGGTGTTGATTCTCGTTCAGAATATGGAAGTCCGTTATTTGATTCTCGCTGAGACTATGGATGATCTGGTGTTGATTCTCGTTCAGAATATGGAAGTCCGTTATTTGATTCTCGCTGAAAGTATGGATGATCTGGTATTGATTCTCGTTCAGAATATGGATAGTCAATTATCTGATTCTCGCTGAGAGTATGGATGATCTGGTGTTGATTCTCGTTCAGAATATGGATAGTCCGGTATCTGATTCTCGCTGAGAGTATGGATGATCTGGTATTGATTCTCGTTCAGAATATGGATAGTCCGGTATCTGATTCTCGCTGAGAGTATGGATGATCTGGTATTGATTCTCGTTTAGAATATGGATAGTCCGGTATCTGATTCTCGCTGAGATTATGGATGATCTGGTATTGATTCTCGTTCAGAATATTGATGTCCGGTATCTGATTATCGCTGAGAGTATGGATGATCTGGTGTTGATTCTCGTTTAGAATATGGATAGTCCGGTATCTGATTCTCGCTGAGAGTATAGATGATCTGGTATTGAATCCCGTTCAGAATATGGATAGTCCGGTATCTGATTCTCGCTGAGAGTATGGATGATCTGGTGTTGATTCTCGTTCAGAATATGGAAATCCGGTATCTGATTCTCGCTGAGAGTATGGATGATCAGGTGTTGATTCTCGTTCAGAATATGGAAGTCCGGTATTTGATTCTCGCTGAGAGTATGGATGATCTGGTGTTGATTCTCGTTCAGAATATGGAAGTCCGGTATTTGATTCTCGCTGAGAGTATGGATGACCTGGTGTTGATTCTCGTTCAGAATATGGAAGTCCGGTATCTGTTTCTCGCTGAGAGTATGGATGATCTGGTGTTGATTCTCGTTCAGAATATGGAAGTCCGTTATTTGATTCTCGCTGAGACTATGGATGATCTGGTGTTGATTCTCGTTCAGAATATGGAAGTCCGTTATTTGATTCTCGCTGAAAGTATGGATGATCTGGTATTGATTCTCGTTCAGAATATGGATAGTCAATTATCTGATTCTCGCTGAGAGTATGGATGATCTGGTGTTGATTCTCGTTCAGAATATGGATAGTCCGGTATCTGATTCTCGCTGAGAGTATGGATGATCTGGTATTGATTCTCGTTCAGAATATGGATAGTCCGGTATCTGATTCTCGCTGAGAGTATGGATGATCTGGTATTGATTCTCGTTTAGAATATGGATAGTCCGGTATCTGATTCTCGCTGAGATTATGGATGATCTGGTATTGATTCTCGTTCAGAATATTGATGTCCGGTATCTGATTATCGCTGAGAGTATGGATGATCTGGTGTTGATTCTCGTTTAGAATATGGATAGTCCGGTATCTGATTCTCGCTGAGAGTATGGATGATCTGGTATTGAATCCCGTTCAGAATATGGATAGTCCGGTATCTGATTCTCGCTGAGAGTATGGATGATCTGGTGTTGATTCTCGTTCAGAATATGGAAATCCGGTATCTGATTCTCGCTGAGAGTATGGATGATCAGGTGTTGATTCTCGTTCAGAATATGGAAGTCCGGTATTTGATTCTCGCTGAGAGTATGGATGATCTGGTGTTGATTCTCGTTCAGAATATGGAAGTCCGGTATCTGATTATCGCTGAGAGTATGGATGATCTGGTGTTGATTCTCATTCAAAATATGGAAGTCCGGTATTTCATTCTCGCTGAGAGTATGGATGATCAGGTGTTGATTCTCGTTCAGAATATGGAAGTCCGGTATCTGATTCTCGCTGAGAGTATGGATGATCTGGTATTGATTCTCGTTCAGAATATGGATAATCCGGTATCTGTTTCTCGCTGAGAGTATGGATGATCTGGTGTTGATTCTCGTTCAGAATATGGAAGTCCGTTATTTGATTCTCGCTGAGACTATGGATGATCTGGTGTTGATTCTCGTTCAGAATATGGAAGTCCGTTATTTGATTCTCGCTGAAAGTATGGATGATCTGGTATTGATTCTCGTTCAGAATATGGATAGTCAATTATCTGATTCTCGCTGAGAGTATGGATGATCTGGTGTTGATTCTCGTTCAGAATATGGATAGTCTGGTATCTGATTCTCGCTGAGAGTATGGATGATCTGGTATTGATTCTCGTTCAGAATATGGATAGTCCGGTATCTGATTCTCGCTGAGAGTATGGATGATCTGGTATTGATTCTCGTTTAGAATATGGATAGTCCGGTATCTGATTCTCGCTGAGATTATGGATGATCTGGTATTGATTCTCGTTCAGAATATGGATAGTCCGGTATCTGATTATCGCTGAGAGTATGGATGATCTGGTGTTG
Source organism: Periplaneta americana (assembly GCF_040183065.1). Classification (NCBI taxonomy): domain Eukaryota; kingdom Metazoa; phylum Arthropoda; class Insecta; order Blattodea; family Blattidae; genus Periplaneta; species Periplaneta americana. The sequence continues at coordinate 164,475,138 of NC_091124.1, forward strand.
ATTCTCGTTTAGAATATGGATAGTCCGGTATCTGATTCTCGCTGAGAGTATGGATGATCTGGTATTGATTCCCGTTCAGAATATGGATAGTCCGGTATCTGATTCTCGCTGAGAGTATGGATGATCTGGTGTTGATTCTCGTTCAGAATATGGAAATCCGGTATCTGATTCTCGCTGAGAGTATGGATGATCAGGTGTTGATTCTCGTTCAGAATATGGAAGTCCGGTATTTGATTCTCGCTGAGAGTATGGATGATCTGGTGTTGATCCTCGTTGAGAATATGGAAATCCGGTATCTGATTCTCGCTGAGAGTATGGATGATCTGGTATTGATTCTCGTTCAGAAAATGGGTAGTCCACTATCTGATTCTCGCTGATCCGAGAAAATATGCTCTATAGTTTGTGTGAAGAACACGACATCTGTTTCACTTACTTTTAATTGTGAACTTTCATAGTTTATGGAAAAATGTTAAATGTTAAGTTTTATTTAACGACGCTCGCAACTACTGAGGTTAGCCTATATCAGCGTTGCCGGTGTGCCGGAATTTTGCCTCGTAGGAATTTTTTAAATACCGGTAAGGAGCCTGTCGCATTTAGGCACACTTAAATGCCATCTACCTGACTCGGGATCGAACTCGCAATCTCGGGTATAGAAGGCCAGCGCTATACCAACTGAGCCAATCAGACCGACTAGTTTATGGAAAAAAAAATATATATTAAAATAAATTTCTATATAAACTTTTCGGTGAACAAATTTCTGATGACTATAGTTTAGACTACTTTACTAAGAATGGGAAGCTTATTAATTAACAGATATTGTGTGGTGAAGAATGGGTAGCACGGAGAAAAACTCTCTCCGGCTTCGGGATTCGAATCCGAATTTTCAGCTCTACGTGCTGACGCTTTATCCACTAAGCAACACCGGATTCAAATTCCGATGCCGGATTGAATCCTTCTCAGTTTAATTTTCTATCTCTTTTGTTCCCTTTGGTGGTCTACCCCCAGACCACATATATATTGGTCATTCCTATGTTAAAATCTTTTGCACTTTGAAGAGAACAACCGCCAGGATCGCCACCCGTCTGGCGTAAACGAACACGAAATGGCAGTACAGTCGCTAATGCAATTCAAATGGGAGTTATGACGTAACTCCTTATGTAACTACTAGATTGCAGCATTGTAAACCTGACAAACGTTGTTACCGTCAAAGCCTATAATGCAGAGCAATCTGGGTATTTATGATCTAAGTCTACCCTTATGTACTGTGTCACAGAATAATATGACAGTGGCACAATGTCCAACACATTGAAAGGTGTAGTAATTACGAGTGACTATGTGGCCGGGGTAGCAACATGTTTTTTGAATCATTTTACACAGTGGAGTGCTGTACTCGATGTTATAGCCCAGGAGATGCGTCTTTAGTTCATATCCCTTTACTTCAATTAAGGGACAGTCAATAGGTGTTTCACACTGTGAAGGTCTTCGTGACAGAAACAAGTAGTATCGATGTCTGCTGGTAAAATTAGTCTGTTACAACACGGTTACTAACATTGAGACAAATTTTCATTATATCGTGTAGAATGTCAATATTAACGAAGTTCTAGTACAGATGGCATATCTAATAGTTAAGCTATAGTTAAGGCGAGTACCTGAAGGTTGAAATGCATCAGGACGTCAATAACATATATATGCTTTGACAACAGTATGTTAGTGTAAATATAGTTATGGTGAGCACCTGCATACAGGAATGTGAAGGTACAACATTACTTGTATAATTTTTGATAACATTAAATTAATTTAAAAATAAATTTCAGAATACAATAATCACAATTTTACCAGCAATGTGCTCAAAAGTTAAGGTAGAAGTTCAATTCTTGTCATGGGCGATAGGCTTTGAGGCGAAATTTCTAACTGAAGTTCCAACCAGGTAAGAAAATAAAGATGATTATCTAATGCAGGGGAAGACAGCGATATATCCTGTATTGTTAGAGTATCTTGTACTCCTTCTCATTATACGTTTCATGAACGAGTTATGAGAATTTTAGGAGAGGCGTCGAGGGAGGGGTAAGGTCTTGCACGGATCTAAAGAGCGGAGAAAGTAATGACAATACGACTTGGGTAAATGGTGACCAAAAATTAAAATTACATAACTCGAACTCTAATGCCTATGCAGGCAGAGCATAAATAAAATTGATTCTAAAGACAATGTTACAAGTTGCAGGAGGGATAATTAAGAGGTACAATTCTATTATGACTTATTTTTAGTAAGAAACACAAATTTGATTACAATATATTTAACCAGACATATATACGGTACTTCTGAGAATTCCTGGAAAAAGAACTAAGAAAGAGACCAATGAAGTGCTTTGTGTTGAGCGTGGCATTATATGGAGCAGAAACATGGCCATTACGACGAAGTGAAGAGAAGCGAATAGAAGCATCTGAAATGCGGATCTGGAGAAGGATTGAGCGTGCGAAATGGACAGAAAGAATAAGAAATGAAGCTATGTTGGAAAGAGAGGGTGAAGAAATAATGATGCTGAAACTGATCAGGAAGAGGAAAAGGAATTATATGGGTCACTGGCAGAAAAGAAACTACCTACTGAAGGATGCACTGGTATGAATGGAGAACGGGGGAAGAGTGCGGGGTGGAAGGAGATATCAGATGATAGACAACATTAAGATACATGGATTATAAGCAGAGGAAAACAGCAGAAAATAAAGACTGGAGAATGCTGAGTTTGCAGACCTGCAACATTTGGGAGAACACTATGTATGTATGTATGTATGTATGTATGTATGTATGTATGTATGTATGTATGTTACGTACGTATGTACGTTTCGTAAGGCCGGGATTACGATCGACGTTCGTTTGCGTTACGTTACGATGCGGTGAAGTACGTAGAAGTTCGACAAATGCAAGCTCCGTGTATTTCATTACGATCAACGTTAGAATGAACGAACGCATGACGACGTTGATTCAACATTGCCAAGGTCAAGCTTTCACAAACGCAAAGAAAAGTAAGCTGAACGTCAACCAATCACGAATCAGAAGCCCTTCATTATGTTTTCACCTCTTCTTTCGTTGTAGATGCGCCATATTGGTACAGAAATATTAAATAAAATCATATTAATTAAAAATTACGTAATACGAGAAACGATCTTTGATTGAATATGTCACGTCACATTAATATATTTCAGATATGGCATAAAACACATTTTGTTTAAAATTAAACATTATAGGCAGCAAACATGAAAGCCTTCATAATACCTAATTCAACAATTACATTTCATCTATCCCCGTAGTGTAGTGGTAAAGAGACGTCGTGGTGTAGATGGGCCTTGGTTCGAGTGTGGGTAATCCTATTTTTTTATATTTTTAATAATTTATTTACATTATTTTAGATACGTTATTTTATTTTAACCCGAAATAAAGGAGCTTTTACCTCATACATAATATATTCGGAATTCGCACCAGTCCAGCTATTTAGTAGGGAAGACTGTTGTACCTTCAGCTTTGAACGTTTCTTGTTGTTTTTTTTTTTTAATTTTTGCTGCTACATAGAGGACTCAAACTGCAGTAGATTGTAGAGAAAGTTGCTCAGTAGCTCTGGTCGTAATTTCGGTTTGATTTATTGCAAAGTGTGAGTTCTGTGGACGAAACAATTTTTTTAGTACCAGAAGTAAACATTTCGTTCATTGATATATATTTTCTAACACAAAACCAAGAAATAAAAGCTTGTAAAGTGAGGTTGTAAAGAAAACTTCAATAATTACTTCAAGCATTTTTCATTTAAAATATTTCATTTCTCAAAATTAAAAAAGGGTGAAAAGTGTTTCAAGGTAAAACAGTTTTATTATTATTATTATTATTATTATTATTATTATTATTATTATTATTATTGTCATTCTATATTATTCTGTCGTAAAATATTTTTGTAATACCGGTAGGCCTATTTTATTTGTCTCAAAGTTACCATAAAATTCAATGTTTATCATAATCAGCTGACTGACTGACGTGTGCATTTCAGTACTCATTATGGCCGTCAGAGCGTGATAGTTGTCACGAACGTCGGTCATAATACACAGCCTCTGAACGTTCGGTAGAAATTCAACGTACAGATGAACGTAACGTAACGTAACGCAAACGAACGTCGATCGTAATCCCGGCCTAAGTAGGTACGGTACATAGGTCCTGTTATTCACAGTAAGCATGATACAGAAACAATAACATTTTCCTTGCAAGAACAGACATTTCAAAATAAAAATAAAATCATAACCTCTCGGAACTAAAATAAACGTTTCTTTTCTATTTGAAAAAAGTGTGATCGTTAAACATTACCACACCAGATGAACTTTATTGCGATAATTTTCTGTATTTTTTAATTATCCTTTTTGCAACCAGTTTTTCGATTGACTGGGTGACATTCAGCCTGAGAATGTGTGTTGAGTTCGTGTCTGAAAAAGAACTTGTATATTTTGATTTTGCTGTTTTTATTAGATAAAATACTGGGTGTCCATTTCAATGTGTCTCATGACGTCACCGTTGGTGAGTCAGCGATTTGAAGCGAGTTTCAGCTTTTATGTCAGAGAAGTTGCCTATTATTCAAGGCGTTTAATCTGAACTTGAGTACGTGTACGGTATAACTTGAACGTCGTAGCAACAGATGGTGGTCTGTACGGTCTGTGTGCTACCATAACCTCTTTCGAACTGTATTTTGCGCGGGCAAGTCGTACGCAGGGTATTTGTTATCATCGGTAACGGCAACATCCCACAACACAAATCAAATGCTCCGTGTCCATGTTGACCGTCGAAGTTAATGTCAACAAATACGTAAGTAATCGTCTTAACCCTCTCCCCATATCCCGACAGAAAGAAAAAAACTCATCTCAGTACATGTTTCCAAACAGTTCACATTCCTGCCACTACTGTCGTTACCGTATATATCGGTAAGTAGTCTTCAGAATGAACGCCGTACTTGCTAGGCAACTTCTCTGGCATATAGGTAATACGCCTCTGCGGAAGTGTAGGAAGATTGAATTCTCTAGGCTCATCGGCTAGCCACATGACGTCATACAGCGAGCCATGACACATTTTGAACTGAACACCCAATAGTTGTTCTCTACTTGTTGATCCGAACATAGGTGGAGCAAGTGTAAGCTATGCAATCTTGTGAATCTAGCATGCGGAAATTCATGAAAAAATCACTTAAGGTCTCTCTAGTGTTATATTTGTCTTTCAGCTTCTCACAATGGAACTCCAATTATTTCATTTGTAACACGATCGGAATGGCTTTGATTTTGAGCTTAATACAAAAAGATTTTTCTGGTGTTAAATACAATGACTTGGTATGAGCTAATTTGTTACGCCAGAAACAGATTTCATTGCAATACTTGTAAATTCCCCTGCTACACTTGCTCTTAAAACACGTTACGTACAAGTTTAGTCTCGTCATACACACTGCACGTACGTGACAAGTAAGAGAGTTGCTTAAACTGATCTAATGTAAAGAAATTGTGTTCGCAAATATTCCTTTACCCAAGAATAAAGACAAAGCTTTTTGTTCACAAATGTTGGTAAAAATGCCAAAACAATAAAGGTTGTAGAGGCCTCTGATAGAAAAGAGTGGGACATGTCGATTGTGCGATATTTCACTTGTAGGGCTATAACCTACTACTTTGTACAGTGCTTTTAACGATACCAACTGATGTAGCCTACTCCAGCCGTGGCGAAAAGGCCATGGTGCGCCGAGCCACTGTGTAAGCTGCAACGTGCATAGCACCTATGGAAGGAGGCGGACAACCGAAGGGGAAGTTATTTAGGACGTGTAACGAAGAAAGAAATGAACAAGAAAACATAGGACACATTATCACAACCTAAAATTAACTGTCTTCAGAATGTCTCTGCGACAAAGTTTCAAAATCAGGAATTATGTCACTTACTGCCAATCGTAGTTGATCACGAAGGTATTTGTCTGTCAGTCGTGATCTAAATTTGATTTTTACTATTTTCATTTTGGAAAATAATTTTTCACAAACGTAAGTTACAGCGAACATGGCTTCAACAGAGCAAGCGAAAGAACGAAGCTTCAAATATTTATTTTTTTCCAAAGATATGAAAAGTTCAATATCTGTCGAGTCCTTACATCTAGCTTTCATTTAACGTCACATTGTAAATCTGTGAGTTTAAATTGAAAATCTAACCGCATTATTCGTACATCTGCTGTAAAAGAATTGACGAACAGAGATGATAATGATAATGATGATAATTATAATAATAATAATAATAATAATAATAATAATAATAATAATAATAATAACACTTAACCTTTTAATATTTCATCAGTAACATGTAGTAACTTATAATGCCGTTTTATGTTATACAACCGTTTTCCTAGTAATATTTGTGAACAAATCATACATTTAATATTTTCATCATATTGTAAGCAAAAGAATGCATCCTCCTATCCTACTTGAAACTTTCGTTTTTTATAGAGGTACATGGTTTCGAGAGAGATATTGCGACGATACGCCACTCACAGGTCCGAGACAAATACAAATAGAACGGAATTTGACTCCAGTGAGTGAGAGGGTGGGGGTTGTAGGTAGGAGGCGAGAGAAAAGCAGTGAGAGCCACAATGTGCTCGTGAGTCGCATTTTCGCCGCGGCTGGCCTACTCTATCATAGCCACAGCCAGCCCTCTTACTGTGACTCAATTTCAATACTGCTGTTATGACGCACAGCTGCGTTGCACACACGGCCATGCGTTGTGTCACAAACAAATGGAAAAAAATATCAGGCTTCCGTCCAGTTACGGCCTCTAGTTATGTGTCGTGCACAGATGAGCAACATGCTCAAACCACTTTGTTGTTACATTTCATAATGTTTTGTTTTTAATAAGCTTTGGTTAGTAAATTTCATATCAATATCCCAAAAAATAATTATTACAAACTTTATCTTTGGGTCGAAAATCGAAACCAATGATAGATAACGGTGTAGACAAGCGTATTAAACACTTTCTGAAAGAATTAGCACAATCGGTTGGAATCTTTAGATTTTCATTAATGTTTATACAGGGACATCATTTTATTTTTACTTCAATTTTTATTGTACCTGAGTTTTTGAGTGTACTTCACTCCCACCCCTTTACTAATGAAGTTCCACCGTCCTTCACACAGATCCAAGACTGCCTATACAGTCATAGTAGTCTTACGGTCATTGTAAACAGTACGTTCCAGAAATATGTTCGCGTTTTCCAGTGACGAAAGAGCTTTCAATATTGAATCATTTTCGCACAGGTACTGTCGTCCATTTGCCTATGTCGTATCCCGGTTTCCCCCACCAGTTTTTATTCGCCAGGTAGTGGCTGGGCTCTCTTAGCTCCTTTCTCAGAACATTAATTTCTGTTAGGAATTGGACGTCTACTTAATATTATACAACTGTTTAAAATAACTTAAATAAAAGGGCCTTGTTAAGTAATTAACTGTCACTTGATTTCCTCCCTTTCTACGACCCTACGACATAACCACTTGGACGGTCAGTGGATAGTATGGTAATTTTATCTTTTCGGATTGGGCAGAAATGAAGATTGAATTTACAGTACCTAAGGTACCCTTTTATAGAGTAGGTACGGAATTATTTCAACATCAGTTACTAGTACGAAGAACGAAACTAGTAATTGCAATTAGGTACAATAGTCTATAGTGCGATAATATGCACATTAGAACTGAAACCTGTATCGAAATGAACTGCCATCATTTTAAAAAATATGTTTAAATATCCACATTATGATTATTTTTCAATTTAACTTCATTCTCTATATTGTATGCTAATGTGCTGTAGACAGTATAGTATACACTGCATAATGAATACGTCCACATGGACAGCTCAGTTCGTGAGTAAAAACACGCATTGTTAATACTGTACTGCAGTTTGATTAAACAAAAACCTAATGAAAATGATCAAACTCAAAAGCGCAATATTTCCTAGTTTACGTAAATGGATGAACTACTTTTCTTCCCTCCTATACCTAGTAAAGTGATTTGTTTGTATATTACACCAGGATCATCGAACTCCAATCGTGGAACGGGGTAGCAAACGGCGTTGATCCAGAGGCATAGGCAAGTTAATATTAAAAATTTTAGTAAAAATAAAATGATGTCCCTGTACAAATCGCGTTTTTAGCTCGTGAAACGAAATATTTTCCCAATTGGAAGTCATACACTAACAAACTTATGTTTTCCTGCATGCAACCATGAAACGTTTGACAGATATGTGTGCAGACACACAAATTTAATATTAAAAAAAGAAGAATCCGATGGTGTTTTTAACTTTTATTCATGTTTATATCCCTTAAAATTCCGCAAAAACTAAATTTTTACTATTTTTTTCTTTGGGTCGAAAATCGAAACCAATGCTAGATAACGGTGTAGACACGTGTATTAAACACTTTCTGAATCAATTAGGATAATCGGTTGGAATTTATAGATTTTATTAACGTTTATATAAATCGCGATTTTAGATCGTGAAACGCAAGATATTCCCAATTGGAAGTCATATACTAACAAACTTATGTTTTTCTGCATGCGACTATAAAACTTTTGACAGGTACAAGGACATGACTTTATTTTTACCAACATTTTTAACATTAACCTGGCTATACTCGGAAACATTGTTACCCCCTTCCAATACAGGAGTTTGCAGTTGCTAGTACAATATGTAAACAAATCATTTTACTAGCTATAGAATGAGAGAAAAGTAGTGTATCCATTTATGTTACAGGGAAATACAGTATTACGATTTTCAGTTTGGTCATTACTTTTACAGTATTTTATCAAAAAACAGTAGAATAGTAACAATTTTTTTTCACAAACTCAACTCTTCAGGCGGTTATATTCATTATGTAATATCTACCTTATTCAGCATATTACTAACCTAATTTATTCCTGAGAATTTTGTGAGCACTTCCGTAAGAAATCCCAATTTCTACAGCTAACTTCTTGACCAGCTTATTAGGACCTCGCTGCATCCTTTCTCCAGCATCTTCTACAACATCTTCTGTCATCTTTGTTGGCCATATTACACTTTTCTTTCTTTCTGTACACTCTGTTGCTCTAAATTTATCTACCAGATTAATGATATTTCTACGAAAATATTCCGTAATTATATAATCAGGAAATTGTGAAAAAAAAAAACTGTTGTTCACATTCGGTTATATTGTAATTACAGTTTCCATCATCGTCCTTCAACCTACAAACAGTAAAACAAAACTCTTGTTTAAATAATGCTGTTAAGTACAGTACCATATTATAGGGTACCGTACTTTCGGTAACTCTAATCTTCACTTCTGCTCAGTCCACACAGATAAATTCAGTTATGCTACACACGATACCTGTGTTAAAATAAACTTTAATAAAATAAGCTCTTTCTTCTGTAGAAAATGCAACATATTTCTGAAGCACACTGTACTCTGTACTGTTTACTTCACTGCTAGCAACAGCGGCCGTAAGTTTGTGTGACTGGCGTTAGCAAGGACATTAGTGAAAGGGGTGGGAGTCAAGTACATTTAGAAACGCAGGTACAATAAAAATTGAAGTAAAAATGAAATGATGTCCCTGTATATGTGCAGACACACGAATTTAATGTTTTTTTTTTTAATTAGAAAAATTCGATGGTATTTGTAACATTTATTCATGTTCATATGCCTTAAAATCACGCAAAAACTAAATCTTTAAAATTTTTCTTTGGGTTGAAAATCGAAACATAACAATATGAACAGAGAAGCATTTGAAACATCCTAAGTTTTCATTAGAGTATTTCTTATTGCTTTTAAGCGGCGTTTCTCAAAGCATGTTCTGTCAAGTCCTAAATAGTTTTTAAGTTCTATTTTATATTTAGACGATAACATGAACTGTACACAAAAATCACGAACATAAGAATCAATAACAACAGGAAGCATCACCAATAATTATTATAATTAATAAAATTTATAATTATTGTCGCCATATTATTATTATTATTATTATTATTATTATTATTATTAAATATTTAAAATGGAAAATTTTTTTTATCGTTTATCTCTACGTTTCGAATAAAGTAGGTGTATCAGGACAGGCATCCTTGGTCCCTGCGTTTTGTTTACAAACATTAACTATACTGTTTTCGCTGTAAGAAAAATCCCAATGTAAACATAAGCACGTTGATGTCATACCCGTGACTGGCTCCCAGTCGAAACACTCACATGACGCAGGAAACTATAGTTCGTATTTGGAAACCATAATCTTGTATAATTTGGAAATAAAAAATTGAATTCTAGTTGTTAAATACGATGAAACATTTAACTTCACTCATGTGTAAAACGCTTTGTAAAAGAAAAGCTACTTTTATATTTTGTTATGTACTATGAACGCGGATGAATACCAACAGTAATACTGAGGTAGTCTGTTCTTGTAACAAGCTGGCGTCACTTGAGCTCGCAGTTGTTGACGTAAGCACATGGTACTGAAGTATGGCTTCTGCATCCTCAACTATCCATTGTGAAGACATAAGACTTACAAATAATTTAATTACAGTAATTATAAAGTAAATGTTTCCTAAGCAAACGAATGCATAGTAGTGAGGTTGGGCCTACTTGACGAGTAACGGGAAATGTTTAACATGAAACAGAATGTACAACAGTAGGCGGGAACAGGTACTGAGAATCTATGGCGCCAAACAGCGGCCTATGAAGCTTCACTTCAGTCACGTGCTATTGCTTACATTAGGATTTTTCTTACAGCAAAAAGATTATAGGCCTGTACTACGCGACCAAGGCGGGACCCGTCGTGGTAGAATGAGGAACTTCATGCTCGCTGCTTATGTTTACTGCTGGAATGTCGTCACATCCAATGCCTAGCGTTTCAATCTGGTCGCAATGCCGCGTGTAGGAAGACGTGTGTTTCGTAGCCAAGCGCGGAGCATTATTTACAGTATAATGCCATAAAGTTTTGTGATGAAGAAAAGACAACGGGTTTATTCCTACCTCTATCGAAGACAACAGAGTGTGCTGCAGCTATTGTGAAGTTAAGTAAGGAAACAATTAGTAGGATTAGAAAGGAAGGTAAAGAATTTGAAGACAAGGGTGTAGAAATATCGACAGTCATTCAACACCAAACAAAGTTAGACGACTTCCTGCAAATAAGGTTGAATTATGCGACATGGACAAATGTATCATAAGAAGAGAAGTTCAAAAATATTATGGTCTCTACAAAGAGTTTTCAACATTAGGAAAGTTGCATAAATTTTGTAAGAGAGAGAGCTAGATTTTAAAGGGTGCAAGGAAACTTTACGAAAACTCATACTATCCATAGGGTTTGCATTAAAAAATATAGAGATAAAAGGAAATATCTAACAGAACGCTCTCATATAGTAGTCCGATATTTACCTGAACGAAACATGGTTCCATACCCATTACACTGTCCACAAATGTTGGCAAGACGTAAACGTGTCAAGAGTTTGTACAAATAGCAGTGCAGTAGCCCATGCTGGTGGTAGTGATGGTTTTATACAGGGTGCTTTTCTCATATACGAGGCGCATCCAGAAAGTAAGTTTCCCTTTTAAAAAAACAGAACACACACTTTCAGGAAAACATTTATTGGCAACAGGTACAGCAATGTTTCAGCTATTTTTCAACATAGCCACCATCAGAATTGAGACACTTGTCGTATCGTGGTATCAACTTTAGTATCCCTCTGTCGTAGAACTCTGCCGCCTGTGAATGGAGCCAGCGTGTGACAGACGTCTTCAGCTCTTCGTCGTTGCCAAAACGCTCACCGGAGGACAGGAATTTCTTGAGGTGCAAGAAAACGTGAAAATCGCTGGGAGCAAGATCAGGACTTTAGGATGGGTGATCAAACAACTCCCAACCAAATTCCGTCAAAACAGCTGCTGTGCGCCGAGACGTATGTGGACGAGGATTGTCATGGAGGAGCACAACACCTGCAGTAAGCATTCCACGCCTCTTGTTTTGGATGGCACGTCGCAATTTTCGCAGTGTTTCACAGTAACGGTCAGCGTTCACTGTTTCACCTCTTGGAAGGAAGTCAATGAGCAGAATGCCCTTCCTGTCCCAGAACACCGTGCACACCACTTTCCATACTGACAGCGTCTGTTTGAATTTCGCCCTGACCGGAGATCCACTATGCCGCCAATGCATTGGCTGCTGCTTGGTTTCCGGGGTGAAGTGCGAAATCCAAGTCTCATCGCCCGTGACGATCCTGTCGAGGAATTCGTCGCCGTCATCGTGATACCGTTGCAGAAACGTCAGTGGTGCTGCTAAACGTTGCATTTTGTGTTCGGGTGTCAGGTTTTTCGGCAACCCACCTGGCACACACTTTTTTGAACAGCAGATGCTTAGTGACAATCTCATGCAACAAGGATGGCGATATCTGCGGAAAATAGCTGCTCAGCTCCGTAATCGTGAAGCGACGGTTCTCCATGATGCACTGCCGCACCAGCTCAACACGATCATCATTGATGAGGGACGGTTGCCCACTGCGCTCTTCATCATGGACACTTTGACGACCTTCGGAAAACTGCCTACACCAGCGACGCACCATCTGCTTACTCATGATGTTCGGCCCATAGGCCTGACAGAGCTGCCGATGAATTTCAATTGGCGCAATGCTTTGTGCATTAAAGAACTTTATCACCGGCCGAACCTTGCAGGCGGCGGGAGAAGGAATAAGAGCTACCATTTCGGACCACTGCTGCCACGCTACTGGCACCAGGCGGGACCTGTCCGGCAGGCATATGATTGATACGTCATAGATCTGTTACGCATGCGCAATTGACACATCTAATTAAGTTTACTTTCAAGGGGAAAAAATCGAGAAATTTACTTTCTGGATGCGCCTCGTATATTGTCCGGAGTCCGACCGTTTAAAATGCTAAGGTAAGAAATGTATATCAAAAGCAATATTGTATAAAATACGGTACCTACTTTAGTTTACGTTACTTTCGATTCATGTTCCCTTCTTTACGAACACCGATATTGTGGTGTGTTTTCTGAATAGATTCCTATGTGTATAAATACGATAAAATAAAACTAAACAATAAAGTTAACTATATATACGAACATAAAACATATAAAGCGTGTTAATAATAATGAAACAAAAGCGCAGTTCAGCATGTGCTTCATTTTGGATCTGATGTGGACTTTACAACACGACCTGTGTTGTGAAGCGAATCGCAGCGCCACCAAACAAAACGGCTCCCTCCTTGGTCGCGTAGTACTGTCCATTCACTGATGTTTTATTAGGGTTGGGGAGCGCTCTTCCCAGCAGTTAATGTTTGTAAACAAAACGCACGGACCAAGGATGCCTATCCTGATGCAGCTACTTTATCCGAACCATATTTATCACGTTCGTCATTGGATTTTCTGCCTATGTGTTCATCAAAACAAAATACCGAAACAGAATAAATTAATGAAGGAGCAGAAATGAAGCTACAACCTTCTGCCATAAAACAGATGCAAAAAGAATCTGCAGGCCCATAAGGCAGACACATCCATTCCACTGAACAGAATTATTAGAGTACTACATGTTTTTTTAATTATTAAATAGGGGTATAATAAAGTAATAAATATTGCATCATGTTTCAAAACGTTATTGAATTTAAATACTTAGGAAGTAATTAATGAAACAGGCTTATTTGGGAAAGAAATTGAACACAGACTCATTACGGCAAATAAGTGTTATTACTCCCTTCATACATTGCTTAATTCCAAACTCCTTTCTAGATTATCAAAATTAAGATGCTATAAAACTATAATCCTACCAACTCTCCTATATTGCTGCGAAACTTTGATATTAAAAAAAAAAAAAACAACAACAACAAAATCCCTTTTGAGAACAAAATCTTGAAGATTTTTGGTCCCATTCAAGAAAATACTACATGGATAATTTTGAACAACAAGGAACTAAGGGATATTTATAAAGATCCGGACATAATAGCCTTAATAAAAAGTCGAAGACTACGTTAGCTTGGACACGTTCTGTCTTCTACGAAAAGCTTTCGACTATTCTCGAAGATGTACGAGACCTCTTGGTAGAGCTCGTCTCCGTTGGCAGGACCAAGTATATGATAATCTTTCTACAGTGGGAGGACGACAAGAAGATGCAAAGAAGAGAGATGAATGGCAATATATATCGTGAATGAGGCTAAAAACCTCTTAGGTTTTGAAATGCCCTAAATTGATTGATTGATTGATATTGCATCATAGAGATGATATTTTGTAAGTTTTATAAAATTCCACAGTACTGATTGTAGCAAATCCGTAGTTTCAATAAAATTGAAAATGAAATATATTCACAATTTTCTATGCATTATTAATCTAATTTCAATTGTGTAGTTACACCCACTTCAATAAATGTTTAATAATAACCAGGGAAAGGATTTATATGTAAATACATATTTACTTATAAAGCTAATATAATTTATATTTTGCATTATCTTTATGTTTCACAATGTGTAGGGTTGAAAAATCCTACTTTTATTTTCCATATTTTTCCATATTTTAGAGTTTAGTACATATTTTCGTTAATTTCCATATATTTTCCATATTTCATATAAAACAGTCCATATTATATTAGGTTTAACAATAAAACAAAACAAAATTCCATTAACTTTTAAAAATACATTTCAACAACAGAGATTTAAACACATGTTCAGTAATCCCTTTAACATCAGAGTTATTTGAAAATTAGCAGTCCTATCAACAATGGGAAAGTAAGTTACAAAACTGTATTAATTTAATTTAAAATTTTTAACAGACTTCAGTTGTGCAGCTCAACAGTTAAATGCCAGTCAGAGTACACATAGGTTCAGTTTTGTAAATCATACTATAAAGACGGTCAATATGCCAAAAGTACGTCATTCAGTCAATTTAAAATCAAAACTAACAAGTTACATTTCAGAATTTAAAGAAGATGGTTTATCAACTGACAATAGAATATTATTTTGTAATTTGTGTCAGTGTGCAGTATCATCTACACAAAAGTTCCTGGTGCAACAACACATTACAACTAGTAAACATCAGGCCAACAAACAACTAAATTCCAAGCAGAGACAATTGTTTTTAACACAACCAACAACATCGAATGTAAGATCTGAGTTTAACATCGACCTGTGCCGTTCTCTCATCTCTGCTGATATTCCTCTCTACAAACTAAAGAATAAGGTCTTCAGGGAATTCCTTGAAAAATATACTCAACATACAATCCCGGATGAGTCAACACTTAGGAAGACGTATGCTCCATCCATCTACGATGAGACAATACAGAAGATAAGAGATGAAATTAAAGATAGTTCAATTTGGGTTTCCATTGATGAGACTCCCGACAAAGAAGGTAGACTTGTTGGTAATGTAGTTATCGGTTTGTTAAGTGAACAATATTCTGAACGAATTCTTTTACATTGTGATGTTCTAGAAAAGTGCAATAACAAAACTATAGTTAAACTGTTCAACGAAGCTATGGGTATCCTGTGGCCAAAGGGTATTATGTACGATAATGTGTTATTCTTTATTAGCGATGCTGCCCCTTATATGGTCAAAGCTGGACAAGCATTATCTGTTGTATATCCTAAATTGACTCATTTTACTTGTGTGGCGCATGCATTTCATCGTGTGGCAGAAGTGGTCAGAGACAATTTCCCTAAAGTAGATTTGTTGATTTCATCAGTGAAAAAAGTATTTCTCAAAGCTCCCAGTAGAGTTAACGTGTTGAAAGAAATGTACCCTGAAATTCCATTGCCACCAAAGCCAATTTTAACTAGATGGGGTACATGGCTAGAAGCAGTTGAATATTATGCCGAACATATAGACTCTATTAACAATGTTCTCCTTGCATTGGACTCTGAAGATGCAGTCTCAATTGATACTGCGAAAACAGTTACCTGTGACATAAGTGTGAAGAATGACTTAGCTCACATTCAGCATACATTTTCATGCATCATAAAAACGCTCAAAAGTCTCCAAAATAGGCACCTTTCACTATCTGAAAGTTTTGAAATTATAAATAGTACTGTGGAACAACTGAATCGTGGTAGAGGTAAAGTTGCAGATGCAGTAAGAGCTAAGGTGGACACTGTACTTTCAAAAAACCCTGGATATGAAGAACTACAAAAGGTTGTTGCTGTGATGAGTGGTGAATCAACAGTGAAGATTAACTTGGACTTATCCCCAGCAGACATTGTGAAATTGAATTATGTACCAGTTACTTCTTGTGACGTCGAACGCTCTTTTAGTCAGTATAAATCTATCCTCAGAGACAATAGAAGAAGATTCACTTTTCAGCACTTGAAAGAAATGTTTGTAACCTATTGTTATGGTAACAGACAATAAAAATTGTGTTTTGTTGAAACTACATTGGAAGATAAGGTACGTCCATTATATTTTTTGTTTAGTTTGATTAAAATGTACCAATATTTAACGTACATAGTCATTTTTTTATAATTTTAAGTCCATATTTAATTCCATATTTTGGTAAAAATCCATATTTAATTCCATATTTTGGTAAAAATAACTACATATATATTTACATATTTCATATATTTTTAGTCCATATAAATCCGTTCCCTGATAATAACAATAATAATGATAATAATAATAGCCTAATAATAATCATAACAACAAAACAATGAAATTGGATTACAAGAGATCCGCCATTGCGCTGTCTTAGAAGGGATTCCGCGGTGAAAAAATTTTCGAGAACACTCCTTTAACCCTGCGTTACTCATGTTATAAATATTCTCACCATTGCTCAGGTGGGGTTTCACAAACCCCATTTGAAATAACTAATATATTTTTCCGCAAGTTTCAGAAATCAGATAAACGCAATTAAATATATACTATTCTTAGTTCACTTAAACAATTTCTTAAGTGAACTCTTCTAGATGTGATTGAAAGGTATACAGATGCACAGAGTACACACTAGCTCCATCTCTTATATTTTCGTTGAAATATACGCACCGGGGTTTACCACACCCCACCTGAGTAATGCAGGGTTAAGGTCTTGTTATTAGTTTCGCATTATATTGAACTCATTTCTATGATTCATTTGCGTAAACATTCAATATTGTTATATTAAATATCTTACACCAATCGCAGTACACCACGGAAACAAATTCCTAAATGCCACTATTTTAACCCTCGCAACTTAGCTGCCCTAAAATTGCAAGCTACTTATCTGGGGTCTCTTTTACCCCAAGAATATTTGTTGTTAATAATCAGGATATTTTATAGCTTAATGCATATTTATATAGACTACAGTAAACAAATTTAATATTTTTATTGCATCTAGTTATATTCATTATGTTTAAACAAGGAATTAATTAATTCATTTAATTAGTTTAATGGGGGACTATTTATCTTGCATCTGTGTTCTTATTTTCTCATTTATCAGAGAACACATCCACTTTCCTTGAAATATAACACAAAAAGGAAATCGTTATCGCATCAAGTGTTAATTATTACGTTTAAACCACTGCCTGCTGGATCACACACTGCCTGCCCAATCAATGGTTATGCGCGAGTAGCCACTAGGTGGCAAGTAGTGATTTTGCGATAATGTTAATAGCGGTGGGCGCTGCCTGCCACCTAGCGGCAAAATAACTTTGATTGAACAAGCAGTTTATGCAGCTACAGGATATGATCCAGCAGGCAGTGGTTTAAACAAGTAATTAATTTATTATCATCACTTGCTGCAGTAGAAAGAACAAGAAGCTAATTTTACAAATACAAATAATTACTCTTGAACCTACAACATTTTACCAACAGCTTACATGAAAGTTGATGCTGTATTTGTTTCATTTGATAACTTTTCAAAATACATGTTCACTTTGTTTACAACAAAACATTAACACTATAAAATAATTCTCTTGTTACATATATCAATATATTAAAGCTTTTTTCAATCTTTATGGCTTAACACATTAAACAAACCAAGTTACACATCACTGTTTTGTATATTTACATTTGTACGAACTTTTTCATCCTCCAGGGGACATCATCAGGTAAAATAACATTAAAACATCATATGTCTAAAATCAAGTACATAAAAATGTGCAAAACTGTTCATAATGATACATAACGTATGAAGAAATCTCATATTATAGTGTGCACAAATGAACATGTGAAAATGGACTTGAACAAATTTATACAGGGACATCATTTTATTTTTACTAACATTTTTAATATTAACCTGGTTATACCTTTGGATTAACGCTCGAGAACCGGAAAGACCGTTTGCTACCCCCTTCCACGACTGGAG
This sequence comes from Periplaneta americana, assembly GCF_040183065.1. Classification (NCBI taxonomy): domain Eukaryota; kingdom Metazoa; phylum Arthropoda; class Insecta; order Blattodea; family Blattidae; genus Periplaneta; species Periplaneta americana. The sequence goes on from NC_091124.1 coordinate 164,493,447, forward strand.
TTCGATGATACTGGCGTAAAATACAAACAAATTACATTACTATAAGGCATAGAAGGGAAGGAAAGTAGTTCATCCATTTACGTAAACTAGGAAATATCGCGATTTTGAGTTTGATCAATTGTTTATTAGGTTTTTGTTTAATCAAAATACAGTACAGTATTAACAATAAGTGTTTTACTCACGAACTGAGTGATCCATGCGAACGTATTCATTATTCAGTGTATATTATACTGTCTACAGCATATTAGCGTACAATGTAGAGAATGAAGTTAAATTAAAAATAATCATAATATGGATATTTAAACATATTTTTGAAAATGGTGGCCGTTCATTTCGATACAGGCTTCAGTTCTTTTGTGCATATTATCGCACTATAGACTATGGCATCTAATTCCAATTACCAGTTTCGTCCTTCGTACCAGTAACTCATGTTGAAATAATTCTGTACCTACTCTATAAAAGAGTAGCTTACGTAGTGTAAATCCAATATTCACTTCTTCTGCCCGATCCGAAAAGATAAAATTACTCAGACATGCTATCTACTGTTCGTCCAAGTGGTTTTGTCGCAGGGACGTAGAAAAGGAGGGGGGGAAATCACGTGACAGTTAATTACTTAACGAGGCCCTTTTATTTCAGTTATTTTAAACAGTTGTATAATATTACGTAGACGTCCAATTCCTAAGAGAAATTAATGTTTTCAAAAAGAGCTAAGACAGCCCAGCCACAAGCCTTTATAGAGGGGCGAGCAGGTGAGAAAAATCGGGATGCGACTTAGGCAAACGGACGACAGTACCTGTGCGAAAATATGATTCAATATTGAAACCTCTTTCGTTACTGGAAAACGTGAACACATTTCTGGAACGTACTATACTCACTAACTCAATACTGCTTACTATATGCGGCCTTGGTTCTGTCTGGAGAACAGTTGGAACTTCATTAGTAGAAGGGGTGGGAGTGAAGTACATTCAAAAACTCAAGTACAATAAAATTTGAAGTAAAAATAAAATGATGTCCCTGTATTAAATCGTACCGTGAAAAATCGTTATTAACATACCGGTACCTAAATGGCTGTATCTTGTATGCTATGTACGATATCAAAAAATGCATTGGTTAATGCTTAATATACTTTGTGTAAAAAGATATACATTACTGCTAAATAGTACTGAATTTTTGAATATTTATTAATATTTAATGTAAATGACACTGTCCAATTTAATGAGTATATGATGAAACGAATATAATGATGTGGGTTGTTAACATTGTTTTCAAACTTATATGAACTTTCTATTTTATATGTATTGAAATATAAGTTGCAAAAGTAATGATAGTTTATTATATAATGTTTTGTATACACGACGCAGAAGTATCACCAAATGTTGAGTCAACATTGTTCAACTGTGGTCAAATGTTGTTCGATGTAACGATATGTTCGTTAAGTTGTTTTACAACGGTCATATAATTACCATCGTATACTCAAAATCATAATCTGAAAACAAATATTTGATATTATACTAAATGAAGAATGCGAATTAGACTTCAGGGTTGTTATTTTATATAGCAATACTTACATATTCGTGATCGGAGCTGAATGTAGGTCTCTGTTCGTGCGTTTGAATGCAACTAACCAGATGTTAAGTATTGCTATTCCTACATCCGCGTAGTGATATTGGATGTAGAAGGGTGGGGGACTATATTTTATTGAATTACAGAGTGTATAACGGGCTATGGTTATGAATCAGATTTTCGTTTATTATACAGTAGTACCATGTTATGAATATTATTTATTTATGTAGAATTTTTTGACGCTGTTTATTAGTTTATTGTCTGAACAAGATTTTAGGATTCTAAAAGTATATTTGCTGTGTCCTAGTTCGTGACCAGTTTCTCTCAAATGAGTAGCATATTTTGATTTCTTGCGGTTATTTTGAAAAAAGCTTTAATATATTGATATATGTAACAATAAGATCGGCTTTTCTGATTACCAAAATTGAATTGTAAAATAATTATAACTAGAAAATGAAGACGTGTTCTATAGCTGGGAGCCATTCTCGAATCCAAGTAATAAACATGAAAAAAATAATCAGTATAAAATTATGAAATAATAATTTTAACTGTAAAGGAAACTAAAATAACAAAGAGAGAATATCTAGGTTACTGGAACGTTTCAGAGTATATGGATGTAGATATTAACAATAAAATGTGATATGGGGTCAGAAAAACCCCAGGTATGTGTCGAGAGTTAAATATCCTGTAGTTAACTGTTTGAAGACAGATGTGAACTCCACAATTGATACCAACAAGGCACCATTTATGAGGAAACTACGCCAGGAGATAATGGGGTAGGGTGGCCGGTTTCTTTCGTCCTCCATTGTGTATAGCGCCGATTAGCTACATATTACACTAATCAGACCTTATATTTTTCTTCTTTTGACAAATCGTCAAATGAGATTTACTGACTGACTGACCGACTGGCCTATCAGCCAGAACCTCAATCGGAGGATATCCTATAATAGGAGCAAGCGCGCGCTTTAGAGCCCAGGAGAGCCTGAGCGCTTTACAGCGGAAAGGAAAGAGACAGACGAATGTGGTAGTATATGCCGCTTGATCGAGCTATATACAGGGATGGCCAGCACTGATTCAATGGATAAAGGGAAGAGAACTTATTGAAACTTTATCTATGTTAAATTTTAATTTTGTCTGAGAAGTACAAGTGCATTATAAGAATGTAAGTTTTAATTTTAATTTCATTTTTCACAAGTTTGCTTTTTTATTCAAAAGGAATATTTTCTCAACTTCTTTTTACAGAAAAGTGAAATTTTCAGATATGTTTGTTTAGTAGCCTTACAGGTACTAAAACAATGTTTTCGTAAATATAATATATCTTAAATACGTAGGTATTACTGAAGATAGTGTATTAAAAATGTTTGAAATTATTCGCATGGAAAATGTTTGTAAGGAAATGAATTAACAAAGCAAATACTGTTACATCACAAACAAAAGATATGTGCCTATATGTTGGTAAAACGTCAGCTCTATAGCTTCAACAGATTTCGAGAAAATTTAATATTCTGATAACAGAAAGTTGCGCACCAATATCACCTAAAAGTATAATGCAATAAGAGTTTTATTATGTAATATTAGTTACAGCTAAAACATATACCTAGGCAACTTTGCTTTATACTATAATATTGTTTTGATTACATTTATAAGGCTAAAGATACCATCAATGCTTACAGCCTCATTGAACCTGATATTAGAGCATCCGATATGTGGAGAAATGTTAGGTCAATGGGACTGGGACAATCTAAATCACAAATTGACAATACTATTTGTCTAGATGATTTAAACAATTACTTCACATCCACCACTACCCACGCACCTGACGCCGCAACGAAACAACAGACTATTAATGAATTAATCTCTACACCCGCCCCAGCACGAGACAAGTCCTTCTTTTCCTACATAACACCTTCTGACGTAAAATCAGCACTAAAGCGCATCAAGTCAAAATCACAAGGAGTAGACAATATAAATATAGAACTTCTGAACAAAATTATGGACATAATTCTTCCGACACTAACCCATATATTCAATGCATCCATAATGACTTCACATTACCCAGACATATGGAAAAAGGCTATTGTTCGTCCCCTTCCTAAAATTAAGTTACCTGTAACACCTAATGACTATAGACCAATTAGTATTCTTCCTGTTCTCTCAAAAGCTTTGGAAAGAATTGTGCACAAACAACTGACAGATTACCTCAATACTCACAATATTCTTGACCCTTACCAATCAGGCTTCAGAACGGGACACAGCACATCGACTGCACTGCTTAAAGTGACTGAGGATATACGTGAAGCTTTAGACAAAGGACAGATCACAACACTAACACTTTTAGACTACACCAAAGCCTTCGACACTGTAGATGTTGACTTACTAATTGCAAAATTAAGAGTACTGCATTTTTCTGATAATGCGTTAGCGTGGATGGACTCCTATCTTCGTGAACGCCAACAGTGCGTGTCTATTAATAATCGTTATTCCACTTGGCGTACCACGAAGACTGGCGTACCACAAGGCTTTGTCCTGGGACCTTTACTATTTTCTATTTATATCAATGATATTTCTTCTAATCTAACATCCTGCCGACACCATATTTATGCTGACGACATACAAATCTATCTGCATACTCAACCTAACTACATAAATGACGCC